>NC_090730.1:173853351-173855851 GCF_036898095.1 Palaemon carinicauda
TATATATATATATATATATATATATATTAATTGCATGTCATAGATATAAGCAGGGTCCAAGCGATGAAAATATTTAGCCTATATCTTCTAAAAACTAAAGTTGACTTATTTTCAATATAAGAGAAACACCCTATTTCTGAAATAAAAATTAAATCGTTGACGAAAACCGAATGCAATTATTCTAATTCCCAGTTGTCACTTAGAATAATATTTCAGGATAAAATATTTACGTTTTGGGAAATACTTTTGCATATGATGCGTCCACTGAGTTTTTAATTATTAATACGTGTGGGTGATTTGACAAGTGTTGGGTATTAAAGGTTTAAATGTTTTTAAGTAACTCGTGAATGTTAGAAGCAAGTGGCAGTTACATTGCCTTAACTAGGATAACTATGGCGTAGAGACTGACCATACCTACATATGGTCAGCGCCTAAGTCCCTTCTCCAACCAAGGTAGGACCAAGGAGGGCCAGGTAACGACTGCTGATGCCTCGCAGGTATACCTATGAGCTAACCTTAAACCCTAATCCTTAGCTCACAAGGATAGTGAGGGTCAGACACTACAAGAAACTATCGAGTCTGAGCGATAACTAGTCATGGACGTTTTCAATATTATTATTATTATTATTATTATTAGTAGTAGTAGTAGTAGTAGTAGTAGTAGTAGTAGTAGTAGTAGTAGTAGTAGTAGTAGTACTTGGTAAGCTACAACCCTAGCTGGAAAAGCATAATGCTATAAACCCAGGGGCTCCAACAGGGAAAATAGCCAAGTGAGGAAACGACACAAAGAAAAATAAATCAATTTATGAAGAGTAACCTAATAATGAATATCTTTATATCTTTTAAAAACTATAAAAACTTTAACAACACAAGAGAAAGAGAAATAAGATAGAATATTGTGCCTGAGTGTACCCTCAAGCAAAAGAAATCTAACCCAAGACAGTCGAAGACTATGGTACAGAGGATATGGCACTACCCAAGATTAGAGAACAATAGTTTGATTTTGGAGTGTCTTTCTCCTAGAGGAGCTGCTTATCATAGCTGCGCCAAGCCAGTGAGAATCACTTGACAGACATATTATTTTCATTTGTTATCAAACAATGTATGAATGTTAATGATAATTGCTCTATTTGAGAAAAGATTTTTTGAATCCTAAGATTGGGCACTTTGCATAATGGGATATTACCTATTCCGTCCATTTATAAATCCATTAAGATATTTTAACTGATTCTACTTATATGAACATCTATAAAAAAAGACCTTTGCTGGTATAAAATATGAGAAATTGGGTTCTTAAATCCACATTAAAAGTTACAAGTAAAATAACTCTTTTAAAACATTGGAAATGCTCAGTTATAGATGAACTATAGTTGATTGGAGGAATTAAATGGCAGGGCAGGATTAGAAATGCAAGTATAAAAGAGATTATTCTAGTGCCAGATGTTGGTGAAATCATGGCGATGGCTTGTACATGCTCCAGGCACTCCCCAAGAGAAGTTAATACACCAAACTTTCAACTGGGCTCCACAAGGCATTAGAGGAGTTGGGAGGCACCAAGCCTATATGGCTGAGGACTAAGAAGCGTGAACTAGGAAATGATAAACGGAGAAGTATTGATTTAAAAGGTCAAGATAGAGGCGACTGGTGAAATATAACCGAGGCCTTTTGCGCCAATAGGCGTAGAAGGAGATGATGATGAGGAGGAGGAAAGAATAGAGAATAGAAATATAAACATGATTTTATGAATGACAGATCATAAGTTTGCCTGTGTAGAGGAAAGCTGTTGCCCAAACATAAGGCCTACCGAGGACCCTAGGCATACCCAAGACCCTGGACCTACCCAAGGACCCTAGGCCTATCCAGGACCCTAGGATTTCCAAGGACCATGGGCCAAACCCAGGACCCTGGGCCTATGCAGGACCCTGGGATTACCAAGGGCCATGGGCCAAACCCAGGACCCTGGGCCTACACAGGAACCTGAGCCTATCCAGGACCCTGGATCTACCCAAGACCTCAGAACTACCCAGGACCCTGTGCCTACACAGGATACTGTGCCTACCTAGATCCATGTGCCTACCCAGGCCCCTAGCCCTACCAAGGACCCTGTGCCTACCCTAGGACCCAGGGCCTACCTAATGTGCTTTATTGCTACATATCGTGACTTAGCACCGTTCTATGGGTTTACTAGCTTCGCGTGATATCTTGGCAGTTAAATCGGCCATTTTCCTTATTCGATTAGTCTTTCTTTTGACCAGAAAAAGGAAGCTTTTATCTTATTCAGCTGAACGTAATTATACTTATTGTTAGTCCGAGCATAAGGTATTAGTTTTTATTTTTATACTTTTTTTTTTGAAGATTATCATTATATTCTTTATAATATTATCTAGCTTTGAAGAGAAATTACAAATTTTGTTTTTGTATAGATTATAATTATGTGTTGTTTACTGAAAAAGCATTGGAGCCCAACTCCTAAATTATGAGTATTTTGTGAAATATTTAT
>NC_090730.1:173858351-173860851 GCF_036898095.1 Palaemon carinicauda
TCAGGAGGACTAATTTCTTTACATCTCGTACAGGGAGAGTACGAACATATATGCAAAACAATACACGAGATATACTTTTGTGTTGTTTCTTGCATCTGACCATGACTTTACCCTGTGTGGTTTATGCACTCACACACACACACGTAAATTTCCTTATCTCGTCTATCCATCGTCTTTTCTTCCTTCCCCTGCTTGTTCTGCCATAAATATGACTTATTTTTTTTATTCCTTTAAATATTTAATCAAATACATTCGTGCATATCAGCATTTTGTCTGTATTATGTCAATTTATAATTTGAATGCACAAATTGTTTTCCACTATTCCTATATTCGTATATGTTCTAACTGCATCGCACTATTTGTATATATAAAGAAAAAAATATGATTTATATATTTACATATCTTGATTCCCTAAGTTTAGCAGCTTCCAAGACATATTCTTCATGTATTTCTCAAATAAATTATTACTTATTAACATCAAATCAAACTAATTGAATTAATTCTAAATATTCATGCACAGTGGTTAATAGGGTTTTAATAAAGTAAATTAATATAACACTATGATATAAAACTTTGGATTGAAACCTAAAAATTATAGATTCTCAAAATTCCTACAGAAAATTTCTGAAGCAGATATTCTTTCTTATGTTGGGGATATTTTTAGACTTATTTCAGAAGCAAGTCTTCTAAGAGCTATTCATGTTTTACAAAAACATCTTCGCTTTTATGATTTTAAATTGGATTTCCTTTTATTCTTTATTCATAACAAAAGATATCGGTGTCAATAACCTTCGATGCCAAGATGCCAGAAAACTCAAAATCAGTCAGTCAATCTTTCTGATATTCATGAGCTTACTAGTGTCTGGGTGTTTTGAAAATATTAACAAAACATCATTTGATGGATATGAGATAAAATTATTATTATTATTATTATTATTATTATTATTATTATTATCATTATTATTATTATTATTATTATTATTATTATTATTATTATTATTATTATTATCATTATTATTATTATTGTTGTTGTTGTTGTTGTTGTTGTTTAAAAGTTTGGTCATAACCCTAGTTGGAAAAGGAAGATGCTGTAAGCCGAAGAGTTCTAACAGGGAAGAATACCCCAATGAGGAAAGAAAAAAAGGATATACATAAAATAAAAGAAAAGAGCAAACAATCAAAATAAGATATTTCATGAACAGTAACGACATTGAATTGTACCTTTCACGTATAAATTGAAATATAAGAGGAAGAGAGGTAAGACAGAACAGAATGCCAGAGTGTACCCCCAAGCAAGATAACTAATAAAAGACAGTGAAAAGTCATGGTAAGAGGCTATTGCCCTACCCAAGGCTATAGAACAATGGTTTGATTTTGGTGTGTCCTCCTAGTAGAGCTGCTTACCATAGCTAAATAATATCCTTTACCCTTACAAAGAGGAATGTAGCCACTGAACAATTATATTTCATTAACCCCTTGCGAGAAGAAAGATTGTTTGGTAATCTCAGTTTTGGCATGTGTATGATGACAGAGGAGAATTTGGTTAGAATAGGCTGGGCTATTCGGTATATGTGCAGGCAAAGACAAAATAAGCCGTAACCAGTATGATACTGTCTGGTCAAAGAGCCCAATTACTCTCAAGAAGTAGCATCTCAATAGGTGGCTGGTGCCTTCTCCAACCTGCAACCTATTTGATAACATGAAGACAGAGAATAGAAATGCGTAATAAGGAGCAGTAGAGGCACCCCCCCACCCCCCCCCAAACCCCCCACCCCCCACCGCTTTGATATTTCATTAATATTCAGGTTAAGGTAATATCAGTTTACGTGTCGGGAGGCGACCTTTGATCGTTGGGACTCTCTGGCCACATATAAGGATATCTAATATCCCACATGCTCTTGTTGTGCTCCCGAAGCCTTGGGTAGATTAACTCCTATTTTCCTTCGTCCATGCTACACGTTGTGTAGTGCCCTCGTGATATGTTGTCAAAGGAGAGAGAGAGAGAGAGAGAGAGAGAGAGAGAGAGAGAGAGAGAGAGTAATGGAATATTATAGATAATGTTGTGCGAATTAATTATAAATTTGAATGAAAATGTCTTATATATATATATATATATATATATATATATATATATATATATATATATATATATACATATACATATACATATATATATATATACATATGTATATAACTATATGCATATATATATATATATATATATATATACATATATATATATATATATATATATATATATATATATATATATATATATATACATACACACACATATATGTACTGTATATATGGTAGTCTACATAAGGAAAATTGAAAGATTTCTATTACCACACAACAAATGCAGCCGTTTCTAGTCCACTGTAGGACAAAGGCCACAGACATGTTTTCATTCGTGCCTGGGTTTTGGCTAGTTTTCATCACAATGCTGGTCAGTATAGATCAGTAATGGTGGGAGACTTTTGTCTGACTAGTTAAGCTA
>NC_090730.1:173884709-173887209 GCF_036898095.1 Palaemon carinicauda
GAGAGATATATTTGGCATTTTTTTTTATTGACAATAGCTCCACTACCATATTTCTTGTGCAAAACAACTCTACTTTGAAAAATATTTTTTTTCCCTAGCTATGTTGTTGAAAAAATGAAAAAAAAAAATCAGAAATTCTCTTTAAAATTATACTTTTCTCAGCCGTATTCAATAAAATACAGGCGACATAGATTTTTACCGTACTTTTTATTATCTTTTACGGGTTGGGGACTCTAATATCACTCATTAACGTCAATATATCCGTTTTTAAAATGGTTAAATGCCTCGCAACATTTATTCCAGGATTTTTATGGCGAATTTTAAGGAAAGTTTTAAGTGTCTAATGTATACAGCCAGAAAAAATAACATTATCAGTAATATAGTATTTTATGAACAAAGTAGAAAGTGCATTTTATGACCTAAAAAGCAATTCAAGCTTAATTGTTAATTCCAACTACATGGATATGCTATCTCATGTGAATGATTTCCAATGGCGGTAATACAAAGGTACGACTTGAAGTAGATGTGTTCGTTTAATTAATCGTTCTCTTAAGCTTACACTGAGACGAGAAAAGACAAAATTATTGATGTTATGCATAACAAAACGATTCTTACTTGAGGCAAAATTCTCCAATTTATATTTCATTTTAATGTAACACTTTTCGAGAATTTTGTAAAACCGATAGTTCGCTTTCTTATTGGAAATGAATAGATTTTGAAGGTTAGGGTCAAAGGTCCAGGTCACGGTCAAGAAAAATGTCCAATTCACGTAATCAGCCATAAGTTTGGACATCGTTGTTACAGAGACATCAAACTTAGTTCATATTTGAGTGTATGGAATTCTATGCCAATATATACATATCAAGGTCAAATGTCAAGGTAAAGGTCAAGCAAAAGATCGAGAAATGACCTGACGCGGCGGAGGCGTGCACTTCACTAAGCGCCGCTATAATTTTGTATAGATTTTCTATAATATAATTTGACCCTACGTAGACATCCACGTATAGACACCAAACCAATACGAATAGACACGCAGAGGTAATTGAAATATATAAGTAAATTACTATCACCAATATCTTTATAATTAGAAGTATAATTATAACCTTAATTGTAATCATGGATATGGTTTCAGTTGATATTCTAATTAAAACGGTAATCACATTATAAAACTTATTATCTTCTGGAGGCCCAAAACTCTTCAGTAAATACTCGGGCAATACATTATGCGATTTCTAAATATCACTATGAATTCTATATCTTTTTTTTGCGGGGGGGGGGGAGGGGCTAGAAATATCCCCAATAAAGAATACTGAAGAATATTTGTATATATTCGAAGGATTTAATTGCAATAATACATGTTGTTCTTTCTTTTGATAAGTATATTAATATGGGTGATAACGAATATTTGTATATATTCGAAGGATTTAATTGCAATAGTACATGTTTTTCTTTCTCTTGATAAGTATATTAATAAGGGTGATAACGAACAAAACAGTTTTTTTTAAAGGTACATTAGTTTCATGTAACAAATAATGTTTTATAGACAGGTAGAAACTGATATGGACAGATCTTCAGCTTGCAAACTTAATATTTTCTGAAGAAGCTGTTTGTAAGTCCAAGTTGTTTTCAAGAGGAATTTTGTTTAACTTTGGCCTAGGATAAGCCGACCCTGATTCCCATTCCTATGATTTCACTTAAAAATGTCAGCAAATAGACCTATTTCATGTAAAATAAATACCCGGTTATTGCAAGTATAATTGGCTTTCTGTATTAAATGATATAACATTGATTTTTACTGTATTTCTTTATTTTATTCAGTATACTCAATTTTTATACAATATCTAAAATTATGATTTCAGTTGGACTTGTGTTTCGATCTCCAAATGTTTTTAGGTCGAATGTTTGTGAGTTGAATTATAGTAAGTCGAATGCTTGTAAGCTAGGGATCCCTTGTGTATTTTAGAAATTTGGAAGTCGACTGCTTGTAAGGTGGGGAACCATGGTATATTTCTGAATGTTTGTAAGCCAAATGTTTGTAAGTCAAATGTTTGTGAGTCGAATGCTTGTAAGGTGGGATCCCTGGTGCACATCTGAATGTTAATAAGCCAAATGTTTGTAAGTCGAATGTTTGTGAGTCGAATGCTTGTGAGTTGGGGAACCCATCTGTATATATAGAACGTCATATATTCAATTTTTTTCAAATGAATAAAGCTATTAAGGAAAACTAAGAGACAACTAATAGCAATATAAAACAGACAAGTAAACAAATATAACACGAATAATATATCTCAAAAACTATATGTAATTATCAAATGAAGTGTTTTCTTTATAATTATTCCAAGTGATTAATATTTATTTATGCCATCAAAAATATTATTTTCATCCTAAAGTAAAGCAACTCATCACCCACAGACATCCACCTACGTAGTCTATATTCAGTTTCATATCAATTTTCTTGCATATCATGTGAGAGTCGAATAATAATTTACAGTCATAATAA
>NC_090730.1:173907209-173912209 GCF_036898095.1 Palaemon carinicauda
ACCTCGGGATCAGAGCCCCAGGCGAAATCTCACAAAGACAAGAGCTTGTCTCGGCCCGGGAATCGAACCCTGGTCGGCAAGCTTATATAGACAGTGACTAACCCATTCGGCCATGAAGGAAGATAAAAGTCAATGACAATTCTACTGTACTTATACCTGTCGAATTCAGGTATTTTTGTACTTAGAATTGAAATCAACCCATCTTCACCATCGTAGCTAATTGGTAGTTTGTTACTTGGCATTCAATTAATGATAAATTTTGCACATTTTTACGTGTTTTTCATATTCAAATAAGCCATATATATTTTGATATATTAATGTCTGGATTCTCTTAACGACCTCGGGATCAGAGCCCCAGGCGAAATCTCACAAAGACAAGAGCTTGGCTCGGCCGGGAATCGAACCCTGGTCGGCAAGCTTATATAGACAGTGACTAACCCATTCGGCCATGAAGGAAGATAAAAGTCAATGACAATTCTACTGTACTTATACCTGTCGAATTCAGGTATTTTGTACTTAGAATTGAAATCAACCCATCTTCACTATCGTAGCTAATTGGTAGTTTGTTACTTGGCATTCAATTAATGATAAATTTTGCACATTTTTACGTGTTTTTTCATATTCAAATAAGCCATATATATTTTGATATATTAATGTCTGGATTCTCTTAACGACCTCGGGATCAGAGCCCCAGGCGAAATCTCACAAAGACAAGAGCTTGGCTCGGCCGGGAATCGAACCCTGGTCGGCAAGCTTATATAGACAGTGACTAACCCATTCGGCCATGAAGGAAGATAAAAGTCAATGACAATTCTACTGTACTTATACCTGTCGAATTCAGGTATTTTGTACTTAGAATTGAAATCAACCCATCTTCACCATCGTAGCTAATTGGTAGTTTGTTACTTGGCATTCAATTAATGATAAATTTTGCACATTTTTTACGTGTTTTTCATATTCAAATAAGCCATATATATTTTGATATATTAATGTCTGGATTCTCTTAACGACCTCGGGATCAGAGCCCCAGGCGAAATCTCACAAAGACAAGAGCTTGGCTCGGCCGGGAATCGAACCCTGGTCGGCAAGCTTATATAGACAGTGACTAACCCATTCGGCCATGAAGGAAGATAAAAGTCAATGACAATTCTACTGTACTTATACCTGTCGAATTCAGGTATTTTGTACTTAGAATTGAAATCAAACCCATCTTCACCATCGTAGCTAATTGGTAGTTTGTTACTTGGCATTCAATTAATGATAAATTTTGCACATTTTTACGTGTTTTTTCATATTCAAATAAGCCATATATATTTTGATATATTAATGTCTGGATTCTCTTAACGACCTCGGGATCAGAGCCCCAGGCGAAATCTCACAAAGACAAGAGCTTGGCTCCGGCCGGAATCGAACCCTGGTCGGCAAGCTTATATAGACAGTGACTAACCCATTCGGCCATGAAGGAAGATAAAAGTCAATGACAATTCTACTGTACTTATACCTGTCGAATTCAGGTATTTTTGTACTTAGAATTGAAATCAACCCATCTTCACCATCGTAGCTAATGGTAGTTTGTTACTTGGCATTCATTAATGATAAATTTTGCACATTTTTACGTGTTTTTCATATTCAAATAAGCCATATATATTTTGATATATTAATGTCTGGATTCTCTTAACGACCTCGGGATCAGAGCCCCAGGCGAAATCTCACAAAGACAAGAGCTTGGCTCCGGCCGGGAATCGAACCCTGGTCGGCAAGCTTATATAGACAGTGACTAACCCATTCGGCCATGAAGGAAGATAAAAGTCAATGACAATTCTACTGTACTTATACCTGTCGAATTCAGGTATTTTGTACTTAGAATTGAAATCAACCCATCTTCACCATCGTAGCTAATTGGTAGTTTGTTACTTGGCATTCAATTAATGATAAATTTTGCACATTTTTACGTGTTTTTCATATTCAAATAAGCCATATATATTTTGATATATTAATGTCTGGATTCTCTTAACGACCTCGGGATCAGAGCCCCAGGCGAAATCTCACAAAGACAAGAGCTTGGCTCCGCCGGGAATCGAACCCTGGTCGGCAAGCTTATATAGACAGTGAAGATGGGTTGATTTCAATTCTAAGTACAAAATACCTGAATTCGACAGGTATAAGTACAGTAGAATTGTCATTGACTTTTATCTTCCTTCATGGCCGAATGGGTTAGTCACTGTCTATATAAGCTTGCCGACCAGGGTTCGATTCCCGGCCGGAGCCAAGCTCTTGTCTTTGTGAGATTTCGCCTGGGGCTCTGATCCCGAGGTCGTTAAGAGAATCCAGACATTAATATATCAAAATATATATGGCTTATTTGAATATGAAAAACACGTAAAAATGTGCAAAATTTATCATTAATTGAATGCCAAGTAACAAACTACCAATTAGCTACGATTGTGAAGATGGGTTGATTTCAATTCTAAGTACAAAATACCTGAATTCGACAGGTATAAGTACAGTAGAATTGTCATTGACTTTTATCTTCCTTCATGGCCGAATGGGTTAGTCACTGTCTATATAAGCTTGCCGACCAGGGTTCGATTCCCGGCCGGAGCCAAGCTCTTGTCTTTGTGAGATTTCGCCTGGGGCTCTGATCCCGAGGTCGTTAAGAGAATCCAGACATTAATATATCAAAATATATATGGCTTATTTGAATATGAAAAACACGTAAAAATGTGCAAAATTTATCATTAATTGAATGCCAAGTAACAAACTACCAATTAGCTACGATGGTGAAGATGGGTTGATTTCAATTCTAAGTACAAAATACCTGAATTCGACAGGTATAAGTACAGTAGAATTGTCATTGACTTTTATCTTCCTTCATGGCCGAATGGGTTAGTCACTGTCTATATAAGCTTGCCGACCAGGGTTCGATTCCCGGCCGAGCCAAGCTCTTGTCTTTGTGAGATTTCGCCTGGGGCTCTGATCCCGAGGTCGTTAAGAGAATCCAGACATTAATATATCAAAATATATATGGCTTATTTGAATATGAAAAACACGTAAAAATGTGCAAAATTTATCATTAATTGAATGCCAAGTAACAAACTACCAATTAGCTACGATGGTGAAGATGGGTTGATTTCAATTCTAAGTACAAAATACCTGAATTCGACAGGTATAAGTACAGTAGAATTGTCATTGACTTTTATCTTCCTTCATGGCCGAATGGGTTAGTCACTGTCTATATAAGCTTGCCGACCAGGGTTCGATTCCCCGGCGGAGCCCAAGCTCTTGTCTTTGTGAGATTTCGCCTGGGGCTCTGATCCCGAGGTCGTTAAGAGAATCCAGACATTAATATATCAAAATATATATGGCTTATTTGAATATGAAAAACACGTAAAAATGTGCAAAATTTATCATATATATATATATATATATATATATATATATATATATATATATATACAGTATATATATATATATATATATATATATATATATATATATATATATATATAATATATATATATATATATTATATATATATATATATATATATATATATATATATATATATATACTAATTGCATGTCATAGATAAAAGCAGGGGTACAAGCGATGAAAATATTTAGCCTATATCCTCTAAAAACTAAAGTTGAACTATTTTCAATTTAAGAGAAACCCCCCATTTCTAAAATAAAAAATTATATCGTTGACGAAAACCGAATGCAATTATTCTAATTCCCAGTTGTCCCTTAGAATAACATTTCAGGATAAAATATTTACGTTTTAGGAATATTTTTGGATTTGATGCGTCCACTGAGTTTTTAATTATTAATACACGTGGGGGATTTGACAAATGTTTTGGGTATTAAAGGTTTAAATGTTTTTAAGTAACTCGTGAATGTCAGAAGCAAGTGGCAATGACATTGCCATAACTAGGATAACTATGGCCAAGAGACTGACCATACATATATATGGTCAGCGCCTAAGTCCATTCTCCAACCAAGCTAGGACTAAGGAGGGTCAGTCAACGACTGCTGATGACTCGCAGGTATACCTATGAGCTACCCTTAAACCCTAATCCTTACCTCACAAGATGGTGAGGATCAGATACTACAAGAAACTACCGGGTTTTAGCGGGACTCGAACACCAGTCTGGCGATAACTAGCCAGAGACGTTTTCATTATTATTATTATTATTATTATTATTATTGTTATTATCATTATTATTATTATTACTTGCTAAACTATAACCCTAGTTAAAAAAGCAGAACGCTATAAGCCCAGAGGCTCCAACAGGAAAAATAGCCCAGTGAGGAAAGGAGACAAAGAAAAGTGAAATATTTTAAGAAGAGTAACATTAAAATGAATATCTTCTGTGTAAACTATAAAAACTTTAACATAAGAAGAGGAAGAGAAATAAGATAGAATATTGTGCCTGAGTGTACCCTCAAGCAAGAGAACTCTAACCCAAGACAGTGGAAACCATGGTACAGAGGTTATGGCACTACCCGAGATTAGAAAACAATGGTTCGATATTGGAGTGTCCTTCTCCTAGAAGAGCTGCTTAACATAGCTGTACCAAACCAGTGAAGATCCCTTAACAGACATATTGTTTTTATTTGTTATCAAAGCAGATATGGGTGATAATTGCTCTTTTTGTGAAAAGAGTTTTAGAATTCTTAGACTGGGCACCTTCATAATGTGTTATCACCTATTTCGTTCATATAAAGATTGAATAAGATATTTCAAGTGATATTTGCTGGTATATAATTTCAGAAATTGGGCTCTAAACACCACAAAGCATGTTAGACGTAGAAAAAAAAATCCTTAAAAAACACAGAAAATGCTTAGTTCTAAAAGAATTAAAGCTAACTGAAGGGATACAGACCACAAATATTAACACAATTTGACGAATGACAGATCATAAGCTTGTCTCTGTAGAGGAAAGCTGTAATGCAAACATAAGGCCTACCCAGTCACACCCCTAGGACCCTGGGCCTACC
>NC_090730.1:173917209-173922209 GCF_036898095.1 Palaemon carinicauda
GACTATTCAGTATATGTGCAGGCAAAGACAAAATAAGCCGTAACCAGTATGACACTATCTGGTCAGTCAAAGAGCCCAGTAACTCTCTAGAAGTAGCATCTCAATTGGTGGTTGGTGCCCTGTCCAACCTACTACCTATTTGATAACATGAAGACAGAGAATAGAAATGCGTAATAAGGAGCAGTGAAGCCCCCCCCTCCCCCACCCCCCCCACCCGCTTCGATATTTCATTAATATTCAGGTTAAGGTAATATCAGTTTACGTGTCGGGAGGCGACCTTTGATCGGTGGGACTCTCTGGCCACATATAAGGATATCTAATATCCCACATGCTCTTGTTGTGCTCCCAAAGCCTTGGGTAGATTAACTCCTATTTTCCTTCGTCCGTGCTACACATTGTGGAGTGCCCTCGTGATATGTTGTCAAAGGAGAGAGAGAGAGAGAGAGAGAGAGAGAGAGAGAGAGAGAGAGAGAGAGAGAGAGAGGAGAGAGAGAGAGAGGGGGGGTAGGGTGGTAATTAATGGAATTTCATATATAATGTTGTGTGAATAAATTCAAAATTTTAATGAAAATGTCCTTATATATATATATACATACATACATATATATATATATATATATATATATATATATATATATATATATATATATATATATATATATATATATAGATATATATATATATGCGTGTGTGTGTGTGTGTATATATATATGCATATATATACATATACATATAAATATATGCATTTCTTAAATGTATCAGGCAATCGTGAAGCAGGTCTTCGTCATCAGTATAGGAGCATTGAAGAAAAGAAAATCTTAAATTTTGGCAACAGGAAGGGAAGACATACAATTCTCCTTTAACTAAAAGAGGATTTGAATCCGCACTTGCTACTTGTAATAATACAGCCCCTGGACCTATTACCACACTGAAATGGTAATAAAACATGAAGAGATATCTAAGAGAATAATGAAACTGAGAACATGGAGGTCAATGACCGGTCAAAGGTAGGATTTTAGATAACATCAATTTTGTTAAACGGGCGAACAAAATGTATCAAATCCTGGACACGAAATATTGCTATTACATATACTGAATGAGATATAAGTTTCACAACACATAACAAGGAAAATTGACAAAATATGATGTGGAAAATAGTCTTTGGTGAGTGGACGGAGGAGCAAAACATACACAATTAATTTGCTTTGAATATTGAACACGAAATATTGCAACTATATATACTGAATGAGATATACTGCAAGTTTCAAAACACATAACAACAGGGGAAAAAATGACAAAATATGATGTGGACAATAGTCTCTGTGGAATGGACGGAAGTGCAAATATCCAGAATTAATTTACTTTCAATAGTTGGATACTTCAAGAACTAGGGCAAATAATTTTGCAAAATCATTCAGCGAATATAACTTGTTATCATAGAGACAATAAAGTAGGTTATATGAAGAGATTCAAAGAAGGGAATCATATTGGTTGTCGAAGAAAAGTAAGAGAGGTAAATAAAATATATTTACGCAATTGGCAAACGGGTAACGACAATTGAAGTGTAATTGAAAATATACAAAAAGAAGAGAAGCTCAAACTGCAGCAAATGTTTTAATGTTGAACAGGCTGACGTAAGCTTCTCTTCATAGTTTATATATGATATATCTATTATAACGTTATTGCAAAAATTTAAATATCTTATATTGGTTATTCATTACTTCTCGTGAAGTTTATCTATTTCACTCTTTTCTGTTGCCACTAGGATATCTTTCATTGTTAGAGCCCCTGGGCTTGTAGCATCCTGTTTTTTTTTTTACTGAGGTTGTAGCTTGGCTAATAATAATAATAATAATAATAAAAATAATAATAATAATAATAATAATAATAATAATAATAATAATAATAATAATAATAATAAAAACCAATGATTTTCTTATATAAAGAAGATTGACATCTTAGTTAGGGGTAGATGGAGATGGTTTGAGCATGCTCTTCACACTCCCCAAGAGAGATTAGTTCACCAAACATTTAATTGGGCTCAACAAGGCACTAGAAGAGCTGGAAGACCCAGGCATACATGGCTGAGGATTGTAAAACGTGAAGTAGGATATGATGAATGGAGAAGTATTGATTTAAAAGCTCAAGATAGAGACGACTATTGAAATCTAACCGATGCCCTTTGCGTTAATAGTCGTAGGAGATGATGATAGACCAATTGCAACTGTAACTTTTCTTTTCATTCCATGAAAAGGGGAAACTGAAATAACCGACAACCAACAGATTAATTGGAAAACAGAGAATGTATATCGTGGGCAATAACTCATTTTTATCTTGTATTTTCTTTTTATTACCTCTTTCCGGAAATAAAACTAAATATTGTTGAATTTATTGGGTGTAAATCATTTTACCTTAAATAGTCACCGTATTTTTCCCTAACAATATAAGTATATACGTCTTGTAAGTATTGTAAGAGAATTCATACACAGGCACACATACACACACACACACACACACACACACACATATATATATATATATATAATATATATATATATATATATATATATATATATATATACATATATATATAAATATATATATATATATTTAAATATATGTGTATATATATATATATATATATATATATATATATATATATATATATATATATATATAGATACAGTATATATATATATATATATATATATATATATATATATATATATATATATATATATAATATATATATATATATATATATATATATATATATATATATATATATGCAGAACAATACACGAGAAATGCTTGTGTGTTGTTTTTTTTGCATCTGAGCATGACGTTAACCCGTGTAGTTTATGCACTCACACACACACACACACACACACACACACACGTAAATTTCCTTATCTCGTCTATCCATCGTCCTTTCTTCCTTCCCCTGCTTGTACTGCCATACCTAGGACTCATTTCTTTTTTCATTCTCTTAAATATTCAATCAAATACATTCGTGCATATCAGTATTGTGTCTATATTATATCAATTCATAATTTGAATGCTCAAATTGTTTTCCACTATTCCTATATTCGTGTATGTTCTAAATGCATCGTACTATTTGTATATATAAAGAAAAAAAATATGATTTATATATTTATATATCTTGATTCCCTAAGTTTAGCAGCTTCCAAGACATATTCTTCATGTATTTCTCAAATAAATTATTACTTCTTAACATCGAATCAAACTAATTGAAATAATTCTAAATATTCAAGCCCAGTGGTTAATAGGGCTTTAATAAAGTAAATTAATATAATACTATGATATAAAACTTTGGATTAAAACAAAAATTTATAGATTCTCAAAATTCCTACAGAAAATTTCAGAAGCAGATATTCCTTCTTATGCTTGGGGTATTTTTAGACTTATTTCAGAAGCAAGTCTTCTAAGAGCTATTCAAGTTTTACAAGGACATCTTCGCTTTTATGATTTTAAATTTGATTTCCTTTTATTCTTTATTTATAACAAAAGATATCGGCGTCACTGACCTTCAATGTCAGGATGCCAGAAAACTCCCAATCAATCAATCAATCTTTCTGATATACCCGAGCTTACTAGTGTCAGGGTGTTTTGAAAATATTAACAAAACATCATTTGATGGATATGAGAAAAAATTATTATTATTATTATTATTTTTATTATTATTATTATTATTATTATTATTATTATTATTATCATTATCATTAAAAGCTAGGTTATAACCCTTGTTGGGAAAGAAAGATTCTATAATCCTAAGAGTTCCAACAGGGAAAAAATAGCCCAGTGAGGAAAGGAGAAAAAAGGAAATAAATAAACTAAAAGAAAAGAAAAAACAATCAACATAAGATATTTCAAGAACAGTAACAACATTGAATTGTATCCTTCACATATAAACTAAAAGATAAGAGTAAGAGAGATAAGAGAGAAGAGAATGCCCGAGTGTACCCCAAGCAAGATAACTCTAATACAAGACAGTAAAAAGTCATGGTAAGAGGCTATGGCCCTACCCAAGACCAAGGAACAATGGTCGGATTTTTGGTGTGTGCTCTTAATAGACCTGCTTACCATAGCTAAATAATATATTTTACCCTGACAAAGAGGAAAGTAGCCTCTGAACAATTATATTTAGTTAACCCCTTGAGAGAAGAAAAATTGTTTGGTAATCTCAGTTTTGGCATGTGTATGATAACAGAGGAGAATTTGCTTAGAATAGACCAGGCTATTTGGTGTATATGGAGGCAAGACAAAACAAGCCGTAACCCGAGAGAGGGGGATCCATTATAATAATGTCTGGGCAGTCAAAGAGCCCAATAACTCTCTAGCAGTAACATCTCAATTGGTGACTGGTGCCCTCTCCAACCCACTACCTATTTGATAACATGAAGACAGAAATTAGAATTGCGTAATAAGGAGCAGTAAAGCTACCCCCCACCCCCCACCCCCAACCTACCCCCACCCCCACCACCAACCACCCCCACCCCCCACCCCCCACCCCCCACTGCTTTGATATTTAATTAATATTCAGGTTAAGGTAATATCAGTTTACGTGTCGGGAGGCGACCTTTGATCGGTAGGACTCTGCGGCCACATATAAGGATATCTAATATCCCACATGCTCTTGTTCTGCTCCCAAAGCCTTGGGTAGATTAACTCCTATTTTCCTTCGTCCGTGCTACACATTGTGTAGTGCCCTCGTGATATGTTGTCAAAGGAGAGAGAGAGAGAGAGAGAGAGAGAGAGAGAGAGAGAGAGAGAGAGAGAGAGAGGAGAGAGAGAGAGAGAGAGAATAAATTAATTGTTATTTCTACCTATTTTGAAAGAGAGAGAGAGAGAGAGAGAGAGAGAGAGAGAGAGCGAGAGAGAGAGAGAGAGAGAGAGAGAGAGAGAGAGAGAGAGAGAGAGAGAGAGAGAGAGAGAGAGAGAGCGAGAGAGAGATAAATTAGTTTAGCATATGAATTGTC
>NC_090730.1:173929709-173934709 GCF_036898095.1 Palaemon carinicauda
GCAAGTAATTTCGTGAAATCATTCAGCGAATATAACTTGTTATCATAGAGACAATAAAGTAGGTTATATGAAGAGATTCCAGGAAAGAAAATCCTATTGGTTTTCCAGGAAAAGTAAATAAGGCAAATAGAATATGTATAAACAATTAACAATGGGGTAACGACAATGTAAGCGTAATTGAAAATTTCCAAAAAGAAGAGAAGTTCGAATTGCAACGAATGTTTTTATGCTGAACAGGCTGATGAAAGTCTCTATTCATAGTTTATATATGAGGGATCTATTTTGACGTTGTTACAGATCTTGAAATATTTTATATTAATTATTCATTACTTCTCGTGTAGTTTATTTATTTCATTATTTCCTTTTCTCTATGGGCTATATTTCATTGTTGGAGCCCGTGAGTTTCTAGCGTTCTGTATTATTATTAGCTTTGATAATAATAATAATAATAATAATAATAATAATAATAATAATAATAATAATAATAAAATTAAAACTATTATCAATGATACTAATAATTACAACAACAACAACAACAACAACAACCACAACCACAACCACAACAACAACAACAATAACAACAATAACAATAATAATAATAATAATAATAATAATAACAATAATAATAATAATAATAATAAAAATAATAATGATAAGAGAAGGATTTTATACAAAGCAGAATAGGAATCACTAATCAATAGTTACCATTTAGCAACATAACGTAAGAAAAAACACTATAAGACTTTTCTAAATAAATGCTTAAAAATAGTTAGATTATATTTTGTTATCGGTAAAAGAAGTAAGTTATTGTCCTTATTGAAAAGTGCATGTAAAATAATAACATGAATAGTAAGGATTTACTTAAAAAATAAAAAATACTTCGAAAAGTTCCGTGGAAGTTTTATTAAATAAAATAAATCCGTTAACATTGATTTAAGATTTAAAGAACATATTATATAGTAAATCCTCTTTTGTAACCATTGTATGAAGCCCTTGGGCTTATAGCATCTTGCTTTTCAAACTAGGGTTGTAGCTTGGCTAATAATAATAATAATAATAATAATAATA
This sequence comes from Palaemon carinicauda, assembly GCF_036898095.1. Classification (NCBI taxonomy): domain Eukaryota; kingdom Metazoa; phylum Arthropoda; class Malacostraca; order Decapoda; family Palaemonidae; genus Palaemon; species Palaemon carinicauda. The sequence goes on from NC_090730.1 coordinate 173,930,778, forward strand.
ATAATAATAATAATAATAATAATAATAATAATAATAATAATAATAATAATATTCAAAACACGATTTACACGTATAAACAAGGATGAGATCTTGGGGAGGGGTAGATGGATATGGTTTTTGCATGCTCTTCACACTCTCAAAGAGAGATTAGTTCACCAAACATTCAATTGGGCTCAACAAGGCACTAGAAGAGTTGAAAGACCCAGGCATACATCGGTAAGGACTCTGATGCGTGAAACAGGAGATGATGAATGTAGAAGTATTGATTTAAAAGCTCAAGATAGAGACGACTAGCGAAATCTAACTGAGGCCCTTTCCGTTAATAGTCGTAAGAGATGATGATGAAACAATATCAACTATAACTTTCCCTTTCATTTCATGGAAAGGGGAAACTGAAAGAACCGACAACCAAGAGATTGATTGGAAAACACAGAATGTATATCGTTGGCAATAACTCATTTTTATCCCGTATTTTTTTTTATTTCTTCTCTCCGGATATAAAAACTAAATATTGTTGAATTTATTGGCTGTAAATCATTTTACCTTAAATAATCACTGTCCTTTTTTTCACTAAGAATATAAGAATATATGTCTTTGTAAAGATTATTATAGAATTCACACAGTCACACACAAACAAAAACATATATGTATATATATATATATATATATATATTTATATATATATATATATATATATATATATATATATATATACATATGTATGTATATATACATATATATATACATTATATATATATATATATATATATATATATATATATATATATATAAAATGTGTGTGTGTTTATATATATATATATATATATATATATATATATATATATATATATATATATATATATATATATAGATGGATAGATAGATAGATAGATAGATAAAAATAAATCACAAGAACACATGCTTCTATAACCTTTTTAGGATGGCAACATAAAATCACCAACTTTCTCGAACATATCACAAAAATTACTAATCTGAAGATAGAAATTTACGCCAAACTGAATCCTTATCCCTTCGCTATGTAACAATGATGAGTAATATTTGTAGAATGGAATACGAGGAGGTGTTGCTTGTTCCAATTCACAAGTAACGTCCGAAATTTCAGTGCAGAATAAACTATACTCTTTGAGCTGATGTCAAAAGCAGTAGTTATTGCAATTTCAGATGGCTCTTGTTCGCGCGTGTTGGCATAGTGGCAGAGCTATTGAAGTTTAATAGTTTTATTTATAAATTCTGCTCTTTCTTTTATTCAGATATAGTGGAATTGGAGAATTAATCCTTTTTTATTTAAATGTTGTGGAATTGGATAGATAATAGTTAAGGGGCTTCTTATGGATAATTCATTGAGAATTTTTGTCATGTCATGAGTGATAATGTATTTGATTTTTTTAATAATTTTCATATTTTCAAAAGACATTGTCGTTCAGTATGTTATGAATCACCAATATCTTGTAAAAAAAGCGAGAAAAAAATATTGGAACAAATATATTTATGTTTTTAATCCATTGCATAATTCTATGATTAGAAAATATGCAGACAAATATTTGTACTTTATTTTATTATATTCTTTTACTACTAATACCCTGTCATTTTTAGATCTCTATAAGATATGTATTATTCGAAAGCAAACATTTGAATTTAATCCGTGGACGTATTTTTTCGTTATTTTTTTTTTCTGTAAATTTTATTTGTAACTATTTTTGTATTTTCAAATATCAATAGATGTGTAAAACCTTTCAATTCTTTAAATGAATCAGGCGTTTAAAGATGATACGCTAGTGTACGAGTGAGTTGAGAGGCGAGGCGAATAGAGCCAACTTTATTCCAACAGATACCGGGTTTATATACAACACGTTCCGGACAAGATTGTTGAAATAATTCATGAAAAGGCAGGCTTCAGCAGGTTCTGTTAACAGTGAGGTGTAGAGAGATACACTTACAGTAGAACACAGTAGTATATGAATACATCAAAGAAGAGAGGTGTTGCTTTCGACATAAACAATTAATTTATATAAAATATTAGCGGTTTTAAATTTCTATAGTTATTATTATTATTATTATTTTTTTTTTTTTTTTTTTTTTTTTTTTTTGCTGTTCACAGTCATCACTGACTGGTAATTTATAGTGTGGGATTCCAGGTCACATCCAGTTACCTTAGGAGTCCATCACTCTCCTTATTATGTGTACTGTTTCAAGTAGTACACTTTTTCTGAACCAGGAGGCCACGGAACATGGAGGCTACGGAACATGGAAGCGGAAGTATTGCCCGTTGGTTGGTTCTTCTTCGTGGTCTCTATTTTAGGTCAGTTTACTTGATGACGACAGTCAGGTACCTGACCATCCTCATTTATCCTTGAGTTATATACCTGACTGCCGGACGAAGCCCTTCTATTTCTAGGAGTTCCATTCACGTCGTTGTGGTTGATTTCTTCATTTGTATTCATCATTTCTGAGTTTACTATTTAACCCATAGCTGGTCCCTACCAATCAATGGCAGGTACTCATTTTACAGCTGAGTGCACTGGGGTAATCATGGTAAAGATCCTTACCCAAGGGATCACGGCCGCGGTGGGGACTCGAACTTACGCTGATCGTTGTTGTTGTTCCCGGGATTCACAAGGCGAACGCTCTAACCACTCAGCCACGGCTGCCACATTATTATTATTATTATTATTATTATTATTATTATTATTATTATTATTATTATTATTATTATTATTATTATTATTATTATTATTATTATTATTATTATAGTATTTAATAATAATAAGAATATTATTATTATTATTATTATTATTATTATTATTATTACTATTTTTACTATTATTATCAAATAAGCTAACACCCTAGTTGAAAATACAAGATGCTATAAGGCCAGGGGCTTCAACAGGGAAAAATAGCCCAGTGAGAAAAGGAAATAAGGAAATAAAAAAAAGAGAAATAATGAACAATAAAAATCAAATATTTTAAAAACAGTTACAACATCAATACAGATAATTCATATATAAACTATAAATAAACATTCTTAAGCGGTCTTGCAAAAATAGGTAAATTTTCAGATTCAACATTTTCTCTTCTATACTAGAACTCTACATGTATCCTAGTTTACTTCTGCACTCAGATATCAGTTGTCAGACAGAATCAAATTCATATTCCATTTATGGAAACTCACCCTTCTTCCATTAAGGATTGGCCAACCCCTCTGACAAAGACCATTTATGATACAGTTCTGTGTATTCAGTTTCTTTATATATAGTAAAAATCCTTCATTTTTCATTAAGTTTTATTTTTATTTTCAATAGTTATTTCAATGGTCTTGCTTAAGAGTAAAGTAGGCCATACTATTCTATCTTATTTCTCTTCGTTCTTTTTTCAAGTGTTTTTAGTTTATGTATGAAAGATCGAATTTAATATTGTTACTCTTCTTAAGATAATTTATTTTGATTATTCATTACTTCTCTTGCATATTATTCATTTCCTTGTTTCCTTCCCTCACTGGGCTATTTTCCCCTGTTGGAGCCCTTGGGCTAATTGAATCCTGCTTTTCAAACTATAGTTGTAGCATAGTTTGTAATAATAATAATAATAATAATAATAATAATAATAATAATAATAATCCTTGTGATAATAATAATATTAATAATAATGAAAATAATAAAAATAATAATAATAATAATAATAATAATAATAATAATAATAATAATAATAATAATAATATTGTGTATCCATTGTCTAAATGTTGAAGTAATTTATTTTGATATTCTTTCTCTCTTGTCAAATGAAGTTGTATAAATTTTAATATCTTAAAAATTTCCATTGATTTTTCACAGGCTCCATTATACCGCTATAAGTAAAATGGTCAATGAACTCATATGGCTGATATCGGAAAACTTCTTTATTTATCTAATTATTCA
>NC_090730.1:173947209-173963275 GCF_036898095.1 Palaemon carinicauda
TAGCTGTCCGAGGATTTACCTGGTGAGACATCAGTCTCTTTACCAGCGAGTTTTACCAGATTTCCCCGGGCCACCACGTGACACAATTGGTAGTAATTCATTCAAATTACCCCTAATGAGTCAATATTGACTCATTAGGGGTAATTTGAATGAATTACTACCAATTGTGTCACGTGGTGGCCCGGGGAAATCTGGTAAAACTCGCTGGTAAAGAGACTGATGTCTCACCAGGTAAATCCTCGGACAGCTAGATTAGGGTCAGGTTCAGATTTCCTTTTATGGGCTCTCGTGGCATGGTTGGTTTCGACCTGGCCTTTCATTAGAAGGGGCTAGCGTTCGATCCCAAGTATGAGGTAGAAATTTATATATATATATATATATAACCCTTCTAATTTTATGGTTGAGCATGATTGGAATTTTGGAAGAAGAGTTGAAATGCTAGTGAAGGATAAGAATATGATGGAAGGATTGGATTCTGAAATACCAGAGTTCAGAGTTAGATGCCTGAATTTTTACATAGAACTAGCTGGACAAATTTGTAAAAGACTTTCAGGCTTGAATGAGATACTGCCTTTGCTAAATGCGTGTGATCCAGTAATAGCGAGAGAAGCCTCTGTCAAAAGTGTAATTCCTCTCCTCACTAAATTTCCCCAGCTGGTAGACGAGGCTCATTATGATCAGTATAATGATGAGTGGAGCCATTAACATTTCAAGAGAAATTAAGTCAATCAAATGACCCTACTAAATTTTGGTCCGCTGTCAGGAAAATGAAATGTAGCGAAGGTACACCTATATTCCCAAAAATTTCTCAGCTTATGTTAGATTTAATGGTGTTTGCACATTCTTCTGCTGCTGTGGAAAGAATATTCTCGCAGGTAAAATCAGTAAAAACTGATGCGCGGAACCGATTGAATACGGAATCAGTAAACGGTATTTTGTTGACTGAAGGGAATGGAGGAGATAAAGATCGCTATGAATGGGAGCCAGGTGAATCAATGATTCGATCAGCTCAATCCCTTCATAAGGTACATGAATAATGGTTATCCAGCAGCAGCTTGTGTATCACATAATGAACATAAGGTGATAATTAGAAATAGAAGGAATATTTTGTTGAATTCAATATAAGTTCATGATCTTAATAAGGTTTAATCATGCCAGGTTGCCATAATGCAAAGTTGATGCCTATATTTCCAACTATATAAATTCAATAAATGGTATTATTATATCAGACAACCTGTAGTAGTTCATTACAGCAAACTAAAACCATACTTTATAGTTCATAATAAAAAAAGAGAATTCTAGATAAATGTGTTTGTGCACTAAATATTCTTAACAAAATAGACAACATGTCACTATGTGGTTCGTTGCCAGACGAACGACCACAGGTACGTTGATATAAGTATGTAGTGATTATTTTTGTCATGCAAATTTACCTTATGTTTGTGTAGGATGATTATACATTCTTATGTTTTTTGTTTTTTAAATTCACGATATTTTATACAACTTATCAAGTAACTAACGGCATTCCTTGACAATGTTGTGTCGCGAGATTTTGCAGGTAACCAGTACCGGACAAAATTGCCCAGAGATATACCTTCCAAAATTACTTATTTTTTATTTTTTCATTATCCACATGGGTACGTCAGAAATTGGTGAATTTACATATGATTTGTAAATTTCAGAAAACTTAAACACTTATGTGAATAGCTGAGAAAGCAATAGTATATGAAAACAAATTATATGCAATTATTTTAACAAATTATTTTCAAATATGAATATAATTTCACTTAACAAATGTTCTAATAACACTATTTATTAATTATTTATTTGAACAGAGAGAAAGACAGAAATTGCAGATACCATCACTGAGACAAGCTCCAGGCAATCTGGAACGAACGAACGAGATAATATTAATTTTGAGCTTCTTAAGATTTTCGATTTTCGTTTTTATTTTCATATAATAGTATTTTCTTCTTGTTTACTTAAATTCAAACTTCATCAGGCTCCTCTACGACTCAAAAATGCAACACAGAGAAGGAGGCAGAGGTTGTATATAACTTTTAATTACGTTAATAATAGTATTTATTTTCTATATGTAAAAGTAATAGGATTGTGGTATTATTATTATTATTATACTCCAAAATAATGCAATCCTGCAGTTTTCATCTTCTTACACATAATTAGGTGGTTATTTAAATTCTGGGAAAGCAATAAATAGCAAGATATGTTGGGGAAGGGGTTATAAAAACAGATTTTGAGCGAAGCGAAAAATCTATTTTTGGGTGAGATAGCCATGACGTCCTGATGGAAGGTTCCTTTTGGTAGCTTTCTTGGGTATATTAACTACAAGGATATTCCCAGAGAATTAAACCACAGGTTATCACAGAATTCTTACTTCTGGTGTGAGTATCCTAAAGGTTTCCCTTTAAGACATCGTATATCAACAGGGGACGCATGTATTAACACGCCACATAGCTATCTGCACCCCATATAGAGTTAACACTTCGATATGGAAAGGTGGAGAATAACTGGGGAGCCGTTCCACAGTTACACTCATCCGTGGCTACTTTTGGTACTCGAAACGTAAACAAACGGGCGCCATTGCTAAATGACGTCACGTCCGTCCTCATCCTGATGCCAGCTCCTTGCTAATCTCCATGATACAGCAGGACAGGGCGGGGCCTGAAAGGCTGGACTATAATAGCAGGGAGGGTCCATCAGGACGTCATGGCTATCTCACCCATAAATAGATTTTTCGCTTCGCTCAAAATCCGTTTTTTGGGCTCAAGCCATGACGTCCTGATGGAAGAGTACCAGAGAATCAATGTATCGTGGAAAATTTCCCCTTATTAGAGTAAGTGCCAAGGGCTTTGAATAGAGGTATGTAATGTGACCTCGGTAGAGGTTCCGTGGGGATCCAGCTTCCTGCCCCCCCTGGCAGAGAAGTCTCAATGGGTTATACCAAAATTCAAAGTGGTCATCGAAGGGCTACTTACCCTGTGGAGAGCTCGTGAAGGACTCGGAGACAAGGCAGAATGGTCAATATTCGTGTAGGAACATTCTCAACAGTAGATGAGTGATGGTTAATCACTATATTCCATGGTTAGAGAACAATCTGGTCTCGAAGGTATGGCGTAAGTAAGTATTCAATTAGGAATATTACACAGCATAGGTGAGTATATAATACAGACAAAACATATTATTCTTCTCATTTCAAAGGAAAGGGGTAAATGAAACTATGACATTCATGTATTTCATAGTGTAAATAGTAGCGAAGAGAAATGCACAAGTAATAAAATAGACATTTTATTTCATAAATTGCAGGTTATAGTAGTAATAAATGCAATAAAGGATGTAAAGTTAATTTACAATAATAAATAATGTACATAGAAATTAGAAGACTTCAATCTTGAATCTGAAAGAAATTTCAAATTTTTAAAAAGCACAAGTTCCAGAGGAACGTCAATCTTTAAAAAGGGAAAAAACACATCATGCCCTGGGCATGTGGCACTCATGTGAAGTCTATGATATTTCACCTAGGAAAGAACAGTCTATTAGAAACACTAAGTGTCCATGAAATCACTATGTATCACACGAGGGTCAACACAGGCACCCGTAGAGTTAAAGTCCCTAGTAACTCGCTGTTCTATGCAGAGTTAAACTGCAGGTTTCATAACACTACCTGCGGCTACCACGAAATGTTTGACTTCATGCACTTGCTTCGCGTAGTGCTTGAAGAAAACGCGCAAAGATTTCCATCCTGTGAAGCTCTTGAGGCTTTCGAAATCCATACTCTGGAAGAAATTCAGAGAAGATGCGACTTTTCTAGGATCGGGAGTTGCGGGTGTACTGTCAGGATCCGCTCTGCGAATGAATTAGGTGATTTTCGCTCTTAGTTGTTTCAGTGACAGGTCGCTACCCGATGTTTCTCCTTTGAAGAGTTGGCCTCCACCAAAGTCTGAAGTTCTTCGAAGATAGACCTTGAGGCTCTCTACTGGACATAGAGAGACATCTTCCTGCAGGGGGCAGATTCTCCAAGGGCCCCATCTCTTGGTGGGTAATTCGTTTTTCGCGAGAAACGTCGGATCAGGGAAGAGGGTAAGTTCTCCTGAATCTGTGAACAGGATATAACCCTCGTCTCTTGATAATGCCACTATTTCGCTGACTCGGGCTCCCAAGGCAAGAGCAAAAAGGAATATAACTTTTTGAGTCAGATCCTTGAGAGGGCACGAATCGTTGTCCAAGTTAGAGGCAAAATGGAGCACCTTGTCCAGGGACCAGGAGATAGGTTTTGGCGGAGGTGCTGGGCGTAGTCGAGCGCATGCCTTTGGTAGTTTATATAAGATATCGCTGGACAGATTAATCTGGAAGGCGTACAGTAGTGGTCTAGTCAAAGCCGATTTGCAGGTAGAAATCTTGTTGGCTGCTAAGCCTTGTCCATGAAGGTGAATGAAGAAGGACATGCAAAAATCAATGGTGATTTCCGTAGGGTTTTTTGCTTTGACGAACGAGACCCACTTTCTCCAGGATGATTCGTATTGCCGTCGTGTGGATTCGGTCTTGTATTCCTCGAGGAAGTCTAGACTTTTCTTCGAGATCCCAAACCTTTTCTTCGCGGCTAGGGAGAGAAAATCATGAGATGAAGGTCCCTGACTTTCAGTGATGAAGCGAAGACAGTCGACTTCTGTATTTGCTGAGAGAGAACTGGGCCCGGGAGGGGGATCAGCTTGGGCTGCAGCTCCAGAACCAAGGGGTACCAATTGCTCCGGGGCCACTTGGGAGCCACTAGGGCCGCTGTCCCTTTGAAGGTTCTCAGTTTGGAGAAGATTTTCAGCAGAAGGTTGGTGGGAGGGAACAGGTATATCCTGGACCATCTGTTCCAATCCAGTGACATGGCGTCCACTGCTTCTGCCTTGGGGTCCTCGTACAGGGCCACATAACGAGGAAGTTGATTGTTGTCGCTCGTTGCGAAGAGATCGATCTGAAGTTCCGGGACTTGGCGAGAGATGAAGGAGAATGATCTTGCGTCTAGAGACCATTCCGACTCTATTGGGCTTGTCCGTGATAGAGCGTCCGCCGTCGCGTTGCGGAATCCTTGTAGGTGAACTGCAGACAGGTGCCATTTCTTCTTTTCTGCCAGACGGAAGATCGGAAGAAGCACCTGATTTATCTGGGGCGATCTCGAGCCCTGACGATTGAGACATCTGACTACCACCGAGTTGTCCAGAGTCAGATGGATGTGGATCGAGGGAGGCGGAGAGAGTTTCTTCAGAGTGAGAAGGACCGCCATGGCCTCCAAGATGTTGATGTGAAACGTCTTGAATAGGGGAGACCATGTCCCTTGAGCCTGATGTTGGTGGGAGTGACCTCCCCAACCCTCCAGCGAAGCGTCCGTGTGGATGTTGAGTGATGGAGGTGGGTGTTGAAAAGGAATGGACCTTTTCAGGGCCTTTGCTTCCGACCACGGCTTTAAGAGTAACCGGAGTCTGTTTGGGAGCCGCCTTTTGAGGTCTCTTCGAGCGATGGATGCAGAACGTCTCCAGACTCCCGCGGCATCCTTTAGCAGTGCGCGAAGCACTGGGTTTGTCACAGAGGCAAACTGTAGAGAGCCTAGAACTTGTTCCTGCTGTCGTCTTGAGATCCTTTTGGATTTCAGCAGTTTTTTGACAGACCCTGCTATCTCCTTCCTTTTCTTCTGTGGGATGGAAAGGCGGTGTGACTGAAGATCCCAATGGATTCCTAACCATTGGAACTTCTGAGCTGGAGAGAGGCGAGATTTCTTGGTGTTTATCTTGAATCCCAGGTGTTCTAGGAACTGGGTGACTTTGTTGCAGGATCGTACACAATCTTCGGGCGATGTCGCCCAGATCAGCCAGTCGTCTAGGTAGGCCATCACCTGGACGCCGCGAAGGCGGAGCTATTGAACGATGGCGTCTGCCAGCTTGGTGAAGATCCGTGGGGCCACGTTGAGCCCAAAGGGCATGGCCCTGAAAGCGTAGCTTTTCCTTTGGAGTCTAAATCCTAGGTAGGAGGAAGCGTGATGGTTCATTGGAACGTGCCAGTAGGCATCCGCCAGGTCTATCGAGACCGTGTAGGACCCTTGAGGCAGAAGGGTCCGTATTTGTTGAAGAGTCAGCATCTTGAACTTGTTGTTTGCGATGAACTTGTTGAGGGGGGATAAGTCTAGAATGACTCTGAGTTTGTCGGAGTCCTTCTTGGGGACGCAAAATAGTCTCCCTTGGAACCTGGTTGACTTTACTCTCCTTATCACCTTCTTGTTCAAGAGTTCTAGGACATATTCTTCCAGGAGGGGGGTTGACTGTTGGAAGAATTGCTGGAAGGTTGGGGGTGGTTGAGTCCAGCACCAGCCTAGACCCTTCTTGACGATGCTGTGTGCCCAGGGATCGAAGGTCCAACGATCCTGGAATTGGCGGAGTCTTCCTCCCACCGGAAGCACTTCATTGCTTCTGGCTTCCCGAGGGTTTGCTACCTCGGCCGCTAGCTCCCCTTCCTCCTCTGCCTCTGGAGGGACGGCGAGACACATCTCTGCCTGAGGCTCTGCTTGAGCCTCTACCTTTGGAACGAAAGGTAGTGGATTGCTGCTCAAATGCAGGGGTAAAGACCGGTGACTACGATAGAATCGGTTGGGTGACCAGCTGAAAGGTCTGTTGTGGCTGAGCTGCCACTTGGGGAGTAGCGGAACCCGGAAACTGCCGTCTCTGTTGACGTTGCTGGGGTTTTGGTTTCAGAGGTTTTCTCTTAGGTTGAGGGCCGTCGTCCTGAGAGGATTTCCTTTTCTTCGACATGCCCCACTTATGGAGAAGGTTCCTGTTCTCCGTAGCGGCTTTGTCGGCAATCTCTTTCAGTAGGGAGGAGGGAAAGAGGTGTTTACCCCAGATGTTGGAGGAAATCAGCCTCCGGGGTTCGTGTCTCACTGTAGCGCTCGCGAACACGAATTCACGACAGGCTCTACGAGCCCTAGTGAAGCTGTACAGATCCTTCATGACCGTTGCCAGATGCATTTTGGCAAGGACCATGTAGAAGTCAGGGACCCTAGTGTCACCGGCCATGACTTCAAGCTGTACCTGGAGGGACATAGATGCGGCAAGCCTTTCTTTCGTATCATGTTCCCTACGAAGGAGGTGATCGTTGAGTTTTGGGAGGTCCTCATTAAACTGACGACCAGCAACGTCAGGCTCTAGCTTCCCCACTGTGAATGTCGACTGGACGTCTTTCCAGTGCCTATCATCAGGGGGAGTAGTCAGGGAGAAGGGCCTGCACTCCTCCAGTACAGGGCAAGGTTTCCCTTCTTCCAGTGCTTTCAGTACCGCAGTGAAGGCCTTTTCAAGAAAGGGGAAGGTCGCATTGTCCGGTGCGACGAAAGTTGGGTGCTTTTTACTAAGCGCCGGCATTTTTGAATTGGTGAAGCCGCTACTCTTCACCGCGTTGGCTAGCATAGCCTGGGCCTTCGAGAGATCGAACACAATTACCTCCATCGGTTCAGTCTCTTCTTTAGAGGCGGGTTCGGACCTGAGTCGGAAGTAACAGTCCAGATAAGCCTCAAAGTTCGGGAAGAACTCCACTTCTTCCAACGCGATCGAACCGACCTTCTCGCTGATGAAGATCTTGCCCGTGGTGATCGGCATGTGCTCGGCATACCTCCATGGGTTAGTATCCGAGCAGGCAGGGAGGTCCTTAACCGAAATCCTTTTCGGTTGCTTAGAACTTCCGAGGTTAGACTTGAAAAGCTCATGAGTCTCGCGAAGTTTCTTATCCATGAGAGCTTCAAGCATCTTGAAGATCTCCGGAGTGCCTGATGGGATGGGGTCCGGGGTGGCGGACGTTGAAGGAAGCGATTCCTCGGTCGGTGTAGGAGTTGGTGCAGGGGTAGAAGCGGGAGCGACCTCATGCTCCGAATCAGGGTATTCCACCTGATCTTCCTCATAGTCGAGCTCCTCGCCCATGAGGTTCCTCTCCGTAGTCTCCAACACTTCTGACATACGTTCCACGTTGTCGGAATCTAGACGGCACTCACGCATGGACTGGGCCATGACAACATCAGGTTCCACCACTATCTGGACGGTAGGAATCTGATCACTAGGGACCACTGAGTCTTTCGATGCCTTCGGGAATAGCAAGGCCCTCAAATCTTCGGTAGCGAGATACGGTCCGGTGGCGTTCTTCTGGAAGCCACGCACCCACTTGCGTAGCTTCTCCCGAGCGTTGGCCCTTACCTCCGCTGAAGGAGGATCGTCGAACGCTTCGACCAGACGACTCTTGCAGACTGTACAGTGCTGCGGGTCCCAGTATTTCAGGTCGCCTTTCTTGGCAGCGCAGGGGGCGTGGGTCCGACACGCCTTGTGCCCGTAGAAATCCGGGCGCTTCACTCCACAGAAGTTGTGGTCACACTTCATATACTCCTCCTGTAAAAGAAAGAGATCATGAGTATATGGAAGGCATAAAAATGACTTACATTACTCTAAGGTTAAATTTTAAGTAGTCAAAATTTCACCTGACATTAAATAATTCATGAATATTGTAATGTTTGAGAAGAGGAGCGGGAAAAGGAAGTAGATAGACACATACTTGTGAATCCCGCCCAGTCGGTTCCCGTAACCTTATCAATAGGCAATTTCATTTGTGACCGAGGGACACAAAACGGAAATCCTTGGGTTGAAGGGGTAGTAGGAGACCCCGTATAGATCTAGGTTCCGGCAACCGACCGCGCTAAGACACACAGAGTATGCTGGAAATTGTAATGTGCAAGAAGACAGCACAGCCACTAGTAGAATGGTAAGACAATACCTAAGCATAGAAGTGGCCAAGCCATCTGGTTGCAGTGTAAGACTGTCGGCATGTTGTCGACAGGTAGAAGAAAGGGTACAAGTCCCTTGGTGCTTCCGGAGGGCTCCGGCAGGCCGGCGGCACGCCGGAGGCCGCTCCAGCAGGGTGTAAGGCATTAAGGCAGACACATTGAGAATCTAGGCATAATACCAACTTGGCGACCGCCGGCACAGCGGCGGTACTCCGGCAGTCGAAGGCTGACGGCTTGGTGATCAGTTCATAAGATAAAGCAGAATATGGTAGAATACCCAGACCGCCGGCAATCAATGCCGGCACGCCGGAGGCCGGCCCGAAGGTCGGACAATCGAAACTAGGTAATGGAGGGGTGGGCCATCGGCTGAATACCGACGGAAGGCGGAAGCCCCCCGGCACACGGAAGGCTGACGACTTATAGGAGGGAGGGTATCTTATGAGAGTGAGTCACCAAAGGGTAGGGCGGTATCGCCGGCAGTAGAGGCGGCAAGGGACCGGCACCAGGGTAGATAGAGAGACAGATAAGGGGGGATTGGAGGAGTAAGACCACATACCCCTCCGGCATCCCTCCGGAGAGAGTGTACCCATGATAGGAGTAGGTCCTAGCATCCAATGGCAGGGGGCCGGCAGTCGGCCGGGTGCCAAGGTAACCCAAGTGAGGGTTAGGGTACACTCAAGAGGGGGAACCCCCTGTTGGACAAATCGCTGCCAGTGGCTACCCCCATAGAACGCTATGAAGGGTCTATGTACCAGAGCGGCCTGCTCAACAGGAGATCAAGATAGCCCTATCACTCCACCCAAGGAAGGAGTTGTAGAACTAGGGACAGATGTGTATAGGCCAGCCTATGTAAAGGCTAGCCTACACCAAAGGGATAGGTGGGGAGGGAGAAGAAGAGGGGTCTTCCATAGGGGAGGCTCTGTACAAGAACGGCCACCAAGGAAGGGAGGACGCTCCCTAGCCTAGGGTAGGTAACCAGAATGAGAACGGTGCAAGAGTACCGTCTCAAACTATAACAGTACAGAACTAGCCCCCCCCAAGGCCTAACCTAGATAAGGAGTGTTAAATCCATGCTAGGTAGGCTGAAAAACACATCGCAAGTTGCATGGAAGGGTAAGTAACCCAACCATAAGCAACTGAGGAAGGACAGAGCCGTTCCTCTTTCTCGGTCGTAACCCTAAGGGGGGATCATTCCCTTAAGGTAGACAGAGAAGCGATAAATACTCTGACTGTAGACAAGATTCCCCTATATAGAAGGGGGAGCATGGCCACACAGAGGGAATGCCCGTAGGCAGGGGATGAAGGGAGCATATAGGGGTTCCTACATTTAGGTTAGGTTAGAAAGGTACGCAATCAAACCGGTCCCCTATATGGTCCCTGAAGAAGAAAAACACTTGCATCACAGTTAACAGTATGATAAATAATGCCACTGTCTTCATAACTTAACCTAGGATCACTGGAATATATCATGCATGAACACAAGAGCTAGGCAATCTAGCCTAGGGGCTAAGCTAGCAATCTAGTATGGGGTCAAGCGATGACCGGATAATAGAGCATTAAAACACGATATATGAAGTTCCTAACTATGAAGACTAAATAACTAACAATATCAATTAGTTAAGCGGCCGGAAAAAGCTGTTCTGACTAGCTAAATAAGGCATGCAAGAGAACAGCGACGCCATAAAATAGCGTGTTTGGTAGCAGAACAGCTCCGCCACAAAACACGAAATATTACGAAAAGTATAAGTTACTTTACGGCCAGAGCTTATTTAAACAATACTGGGACCTGGTACTCAACTTTCCAGAAGAAGGCGAGGCAGAAGGTAGCGATATAATGACGATGCAAGTCGATAAAAATCGCACAAGGGGAAATCCGTCTAAGCAAGGTAGCTACAAGCAAAAGGATGGGGATGGACGTGACGTCATTTAGCAATGGCGCCCGTTTGTTTATGTTTCAAGTACCAAAAGTAGCCACGGATGAGTGTAACTGTGGAACGGCTCCCCAGTTATTCTCCACCTTTCCATATCGAAGTGTTAACTCTATATGGGGTGCAGATAGCTATGTGGCGTGTTAATACATGCGTCCCCTGTTGATATACGATGTCTTATAGGGAAACCTTTAGGATACTCGCACCAGAAGTAAGAATTCTGTGATAACCTGTGGTTTAATTCTCTGGGAATATCCTTGTAGTTAATATACCCAAGGAAGATACCAAAAGGAACCTTCCATCAGGACGTCATGGCTTGAGCCCAAAAAAGAAAATAGCTCGGTTTCCTCACCAAACGACTTGGAACTGACATGTCAATGCTGCGACCCATCTCAGAATCTGCACCGTGTTGGAATATTCTCACTTGGCGCTGCGCAATGTGAAGATTCCCAGATCGCGCAACCAAGTTGGAATCGTATTTTGGTTGCTGTGGAGTGAAACAGATTCACGTGAATACGCCGACTGACTCGTTTACCTTATATGGCAATAGGTGTGTTAACAGTATTAGGTTCTATGGGGTGATCTCCTCGTCGTATATGCAGTGATCAGGCCATTATGTAAAGTCAAGTCATCATGTGTGTTTAATTTGTTTCCAAGGCGTGTTAGTTATTGTAGTAGTTAATTGCAATTACCATTTGGTTTGATGGATGTGTTAGGTAGTCATTAAGGGGGGGGTGTCGCAAGGGCTAGGCCTAGGTATGGGTACAGGGCCCTAGGTTAGGTTAGGTGGTTGTATTAGGTTCGGTAGTGCCCCGAAAATCACTGTGGCCTTAAGGGGGGGGGGGTCGCAGGGGGGGCGGAACCCCCCTGGTAGGTCTAAGTAGGGGTACAGGGCCCCTAGGTTAGGTTAGGTGGGTGTTTTAGGTTGGGTAGTGCCCTGAAAATCACAGCGGGAACCCAACACTGCATTCCAACTTTGCTGCACAAAGTAAGAATTCTAACATCGCGCAACCCGATTCGGAATCGGCGCAGATTCCAACAGAGCGCGGAACATCAACAAAGTCAACGAAACAGGATTCGTGATGCCAGCGTACATAAACAGAAGTTCGTAATGCCAGTGTACACTTGATATACTGTATATTCAAAATATACTTAATCAAAAATTGAGTGATTACTCAAAAGTGTCACTATTTGTATATTGCATATTTTATGGACACTTTTGAGTAATTAATCTAATTTTAACTAAGCATATTTTGAATATACAGTATATCTAATGTACGCTGGCATCACAGACTTCTGTTTATGTACGCTGGCATCACGAATTCTGTTTGGTTGACTTTGTTGACATGTCAGTTCCGAGTCTTTTAGTGAGGAAACCGAGTTATTTTCTTTTTATAACCCCTTCCCCCTTCCTCAACATATCTTGCTAATTATTGTTTTCCCAGAATTTAAATAAACACCTAATTACTGTGCAAGAAGATGAAAACTGCAGGATTGCATTATTTTGGAGTAAATGGAGAGCTAAGGTACAACCCTAGTTGGAAAAGCAGGATGCTTTAACCCAAGGGCAGCAACAGGGAAAATAGCCCAGTGAGGAAAGAAAATAAGGAAAACTACAAGAGATGCTTAAGAACAATAATAACATTTAAATTACTCTTTTATATATAAACTATAAATACTTGAAAATAACAAGAGAAAAAGGAACAAGATAGAATAGTGTGGCCGAGTGTACCTTCAAGCAAGAGATCTCTAACCCAGGAGTTAGTGGAAGACCATGGTACAGAGGCTATAGCACTACCCCAGACTAGAAAATAATGATTTGATTTTGGAGTGGTCCTTCTGGAAGAACTAGGCTACTTAGAATAGCTAAAGAGTCTCCTCAATCCATATCAAGAGGAAAGTAGCCACTGAATAATAATAGTGCAGTAATTGACCTCTTGAGAGAAGAATAATTGTTTGGGAATTTCAGTGTGGTCAGGTGGATGAGGAAAGAGGAGAATGTGTAAAAAAGAGGGCAGACTATTATAGGTATGTGTTGGAAAAGATTAAATGAGTTGTAACCAGGGAGAGGTATTTAATGTATTACTGTCTGGCCAGTCAAAGGATCCAATAACTCTCTAGCAGTAGTATCTCAATGGGACGCTGGAAATATCTCAAATTATTCCCTTCGTATATCCTATTTGTGACCTCACTAAAGTGTTCCATCTTCTGTTGTTATAACAGATCCATCTCTCTTTTTGATGGGTAGATGCTTCTTCTTTGCCACAGTAGAGATTTCAATAATAATTCTATGAGCAATCCTTACACCATAGCCACTCCCTGAATTCATAGTTTTGTCGACCTCATCTGCTTTCATGTCTAATAATTCCTCTCCAGTCATTCCTGGCTTTTCTTTTGACTTCACTGTCAGTACTGGAATACTTATCATACTCTACCTTTTAATTTTTATTACTTCCTCGAAAACATTCAACAATCAATTTCTGTCTTTGTCTCCTTATTCTCCTTTGTCTACAGTTGATATGCGTTGGATCTTTGCTTTATAAAATGGCTATTAATCTAGAGAATAGTGGAACAGACTTTTTTCGCTTCACAAATACAACCTATTTGCTCTTTGCTGGCTAGTACAGAGATAACGTGTTCACCTAAGATTTCCATGGCAACAGATCGATCCACGCGCGGGACCGTAAGATTAATTTTTTTTACAGGGGAGGCCACTGCTGTGCTTGGGCACCACAGAGAGAGAGAGGGGGGGGGGGCAGAAGAGGAAGTTGGCCTTGAACAGCTGACGTTTTGGTGATTATGTATTTTCATGAAAATTATACTGAAATCAGACCCCTACAACTTTGACTCAACCAGTATCTGAGTTATACTCAAGTTTTTATATCAATTTACTGATGTCCACAGATTAGCCAAACCAGTAAATTGTAGCAGGTAGTCATAACCAGACAACTGGAGACATACCTTGCAAAGAATCATCATTATTTAAAACCAGATTCACACCAGTTATTGTCTTTTTCATGAACCCTATTCCCATTAACTGGTGAGTTGAGAAGGAGAATGGCTTTTGATGCTATTATCTAATTCATAAATTTTTGGAACAATAACTTAAAGAATTCTTCTGAAATCATTTTCTATTATATCCGTCAATTATATTTGATTTTTTTTTCTTTTTTTTTTAGAGATATGAAACTTTCACCAGGTTCAGGTCGAGGCTTCGCCTTTGCTTCGGTGCCTCTAATGCCTTTGAGAGAATACATAGTAACAGTCTTAGTTGCTATGGTTATCTGAAGAGATTATAAAGGTAGTTAATAAAGAGGTCTGAATGGGAGAATACATAGTAATAGTCTCACTTGCCAAGGTTATCTCAAGATATTTTACAGGTAGTTAATGGGTGGTCTAACTAGGATATTACATATTAAGTCTCCCTTGCCAAGGTTGGTGGTTATCTTAGGATATTTTTCAGGTAGTCAGTAAGTGAATGATTTGGATTAGAATCTATATAGTTTATAAATATTATTTCGCAATATTTTGTGGGTATTCAGTAGAGGACACGCTTACCCGGTATTACACCCTACCATAATGTCAGTAAATATTTCATTGGTATTGACACTGAAACGTCAAAAAGGGATCCCATTACTTAAGATTTGTGATTTATAGAAATCTTAAACATTTATGTCAATAACTGTTAAAGCCATAGTATATGAAAATAATTTATATCTAAATATTATAAAAAATAGTTTTCAAATACATTAATATAATTATATTCAACTAATGTTCTCACTACATTATTTATTTAAGCAGAGAGAGAGAGAGAGAGAGATTTTGCAGATACCGTCACTGAGACAAGCTCTGGGCATTCTGGAAAGAACAAACGAGATATTAGGATTTTCTTCTTTCATTTATATTGTTACTTAATAGTATCTTCCTCATGTTTACTTAAATTCAAAGTTCATGAGGCTCTTATACAATATTGATTGTTTTATCATTTATTTATCAGAAAAAGGAATCATTTACTTGAATAGATCTCTTTACATGATTTCTTTCCATTCGAAATATTAGCTTATGAAGGATAATTCTATTTCAACTATTTTTCGAAAGCATAATTTTTCGAAACCGTTTTAGGTCATTCACGTCTGAAGGTGTACTGGAAATTATCAAATATGAAAAGTTATTTCAGAAATTTTATCAGTATCATAAAGTTAAGAAGAAAGAATGACGAGTAAGCTTTAGGAATGTTGAAAAATAATAAATAAAAAAATAATCTGAAATGATACAGATATTTCTTCTTAACAAAAGTTGAATATGTTGTTCAGCAGCCGAACGCATCTAATTTAAAAGGCAAAAATCACCTACTTAAGTAGAAACAAGCAGATATATCACCTACTTAAGTAGAAACCTAGATGTAGGCTGCCAATTAAGTATAAACTTGCAGGTAGAACACCTACTAAAGTGAAAACCTACATGTAGATCACCTACTAAAGTAGAAACCTGGGTGTAGGCTGCCAATTAAATATATACCTGCAGGTAGAACATCTACTAACGAAGAAACCTGCTGCTAGATCATATAATAAAGTCGAAACCTACATGTAAATTACCTACTTCAGTAGAAACATGCAGGTAGATAGATTACCTACTTAAGTGGAAACATGCAGGTAAATTACCTACTAAAGTAGAAACCTGGATGTAGGCAGCCAATTGAGCATAATCCCGCGGGTTGTACATCTCTAAAATACAAACCTGTAGGTGAATCATCTACTATAGTAGAAACCTGCATTTAGACCATCTAAAGAAGAAACAGTTTACAATAGATTATAGATTCACCAAAGAGGGATGAAACTTTTGCATCTCTAAGAATTAAGAGACTAAATACTATAAAAAAAAATAATTGATAGATTTAATAAAAAAAAGAAAAATTGCCTTTTGACAAATTTGTAAAATAAATATTCACAAAAATCATAAATCACATAAATAATTGCATAAAGTCATTGTAATTGTTGTGTTTTTCACCAGTTCATTAAATGTGCGCGATGTACTGGGCGGATCGCAAAAAAAAAAAAAAAAAAAAAACATTAACCATCATACCTTACTCAATCAACAAATTGGTGACAGTCGATTGGTGCCCTTTTGCTTGGCGTGAACCAAAAACCTTTCCTATTCCTTCCTGTCTCTTCCTGTCTCAAAATAACTCTACTACTATCTAATGTGGCATGAGGGTCTGCCCCTCTCTTTTATTCTTTTCCTGTACTTCCTTTCCCCCCCCCTTTTTTCCCTTCTCCTTTCCCATCCCAGGTACCTGCCCTCGGGCTATAAACTGGATTGTATC
>NC_090730.1:173968775-173971275 GCF_036898095.1 Palaemon carinicauda
GTGACATTGCCTTAGCATGCAGAACAATGCCCTAGAGACTGACCATATACACACATGATCAGCGCACAAGCCTCTTCTCCACCCAAGCTAGGACTAAGGAGGGCCAGGTAATGGCTACTGATAACTCAGCAGACAGAGCCATTGGCTCCCTCAAACACCACATCCTTAAGTCACAAGGATGGCGAGGTTACAGCGACTAAAGGAACTAACGAGTTTGAGCATGACTCGAACACCAGTCTGGCGTTCACCAGTCTGAGACGTTACCACATCGGCCACCACAGGTGATTGGTATCGATGCGTTTGTGTATGTTGATATTATAATCTATGTTTTATTTAATAGGGTATTTGATGTATCATGCTATCCAGTAAAATGGATGAATAATATATCTTATTGTAATATCCATGACATAATTTGGATGGCAAACAGTAGTTTGACATCAAATCTGACAACCAGATAATTTTGGCATGTAATGACCATGTAATATTACAGTATTAAAAATAAATATGTATAGTCATATAAAAATACTATTACGGTTTATATTAGATTACTTTAGCCCTACTAGAGTTACATTGAGACCCTAATTAATTGTGTTGTTACATACTTCTAAGATTTACCTTATTAAAGTATCATGGCGAATAACTGATTTGTGCTGTGGGTTTGATTATATAGCTGGTATATATTTGTAAGATTCACTCAATATCAATAATTCATTAAAGAAGTTGCAGGTACTTAAATGAATTTCGGAAATATTCCATATTTATATATACTGAACATCAAAATAAACGGGAAGAAAGAAAGTATAAGAAGTGATTCGTTTTCTTTAAGTGGGTATGAACTGCCCTTAATTCTGGTTAGGGTCGTTTTCAAATAATTAAAGCCTATTACAATGGAAAACGAGGGAAGGGCGGGCTGTGCCACTCTAATCGTTCCAGCCATACTCAACCGAGGCCCTCGTCAGGCTGGGAGGAGCTAGGAGAAGAAAAGCCCCTCGTCAGGCTGGGTGGAGCTAAGAAAAAAAGTCCCCACCATCAGGCTAGGAGGAGCTATGAAGATAAGTCCCCCTGGTCAGATTGGGAGGAGCTAGGAAGAAAAGTCCCGCTCGTCAGGCTGGGGGGAGCTAAGAAGAAAAGTCCCCCTCTTCAGGCTGGGAGGAGCTAAGAAGAAAAGTCCCCCTCTTCAGGCTGGGAGGAGCTAAGAAAAGAAAACTCCACTTTTGCTCTTTTTCTAATGTCAGCTATCTCCGAAAAATTGGGAGACGTTCCATGGTAGATAAACAGATATATAAAACTTGAATATTTCGTGTTTCTTTTGGATTTCAGTATACAAAATATCAATCCTACAGTCAATAGACAAAACTTACATTTGACCCGTAATCGGACCGAGTTCGAATCCCCGGTGCCCTGGAGGTTGGAGGCGGAACACGTGTAATGACCAGAGGAGAATCGATCAACGTGTTGCAGCACTAGGCTCTGGTTGCTTTGGATGACTCCAATGGATATGTTGTGGGTGAGCTCGTCTCCCTGAAACAGAGACAAAATTCAATAATATTTTTTCATCAGAAAGATCATTTACTATAATTGATAATGTACGTAACCCGTCAATAAAAAACTAAAGTATCCTGAAATTGTGTTAGATGATGCCCTAAGAACAGCAAAAAAGACTTTTTTTGGTAATGATAACAGAAAAAACTACAACACACAAAATTTACTTGTACTACCTTATTGTAATTCTTTTAAAGAAATTCCCCACCTGTTGAAAAACTTCAATGTAAATGTAGCATGTAAGAGTAAAAATACAATAAAAACAGCCTTAATAAAGAATTCTCCTGACATTACCAAGGGATGTGTATATCGTATTCCATGCAATGCTTGTGAAAAATACTATATTGGTCAAACTGGTAAAGCCCTAGAAAAGAGAATCGAACAACATAAGAAAAGTGTCATGTATGCTCAAAATAGTAATGCACTCTTTGCTCACGTTAGAGATAAAAATCACCCTATTAATTGGTCAGGTGCAAAGAAATTGGTTCATTCAAATAACTTAGTGGAAAGAAACATCATAGAGTCCAGTTTCATAAAAGAAACCTTTGAAAACAACTTGAATATTGGTCATGGAATGTATAAACTTGACGTCTTTATATGTAAAGAGATTTGTAAACTATATAAAAAAAACATTAACCACTTAATGTAGAATTGAATGTATTGTGAATACTTAACGTCGCTGTGAAATTAATATTTAGACCTAAGCTACCATTCATTAAAGGAAACAATTATTTTATATAGTATGCAATAGTATATTGGCACTATATAGTGTTATGCTAGATATAAGTATTGATATATACATGATTATATGTTTATGATATTAAAGCAAATAAATATTATTCTAGACAACATTAATTTTGTTATTTTCAATACAAACTTTAACTAGCATGAAAAATAATAATAAATATGGATACATTAATAAATAAACAATACTAATATTAATAATCCTAACTTTAAA
>NC_090730.1:173976275-173978775 GCF_036898095.1 Palaemon carinicauda
AAAAAAAAAATAAATCAATCTGTAATGTTTTTATTAATACTTGAATAAAGTTTCAAGCATCAAAGTCTATACCCTTCTTAACCATACAATGATTACTGAAGAAATACAGCAACCTTATAGTACCATTAATGAGCGCTTATGGAAAATTAAAGTTCAAAATGTTAATTAAAGTAATAAAAAATCCCTCCTTTCATATCCTAAAAAAATCTTATAAGTCTCCTGAGACTTTTTCTCACACATACTTTTACATAATTAATCTTCTTAAACAGATGCTTTGTAGAATCATTTCATGTTAATAATTCATAATCCCCCACGTGTTTCAATAAGCCTTTTTTTAATACATATACGCCTTCATATGTAAAGAGATTTGTAAGCCATATAAAAAAAATTTAACCACTTAATGAAGAACTGCATGCACTGTGAATAAATAACGTCAATGTGAAAGTAATATTTAGACCTAAGCTACCATTCACTAAATGGTGCAATTATTTTATTTAGTATGCATAAGTACATTGGCACTATATAGGGTTATGCTAGATATAAGTATTGATATATACGTAATTATATGTTTATCGTAATAATGTTATATGTATATGTATATGTATATGTATATGTATATGAATATGTATATATATATATATATATATATATATATATATATATATATATATATATATATATATATATATATTTATACATACATACATACATACATACATATATATATATATATATATATATATATATATATATATATATATATATATATATATATATATATATATATATATATATATATATATATATATATATATATATATATATACAGGAGACATTAGTAAAGTTCAAGAGAAAGGGAAACGAACAGAATAATAACAGAGGAAGGGAAACGAGGAAACCAAATTATTGAGACAATAACAAACAATAATTTATGGGTCTTCTTCACGGTAGATAATATAACAATTTTGAAAGGATTCTCTAATGTGGTATTGATGATAAGACTTTGCTTAAACTCTAGCTAGCCTCTTGACTCTATATTTTGATAGCTTTTGTATATAAAGAAGTCTTTAAAGGATTCTGTAATGGTTTATTGGTGATAAGGCTTTGTCTAAACTATAACTAGCTTCTTGACTCTATATTTTGATAGCTTTTGTATATAAGGAAGTTTTGAAAGGATTCTCTAATATGGTATTGATAATAAGCCTTTACCTAAACTCTAGCAAGCCTCTTGACTACATTTTTCAATAGCTTTGGTATATAAGGAACTTTTGAAAGGATTCTCTAATGTGGCATTGATGATAAGGGTTTGCCTCAATTGTAACCAGTTTTCTTGACTATGTTCTCCTATTGTATTTAAGGGAATTCTAAAAGGATTCTCTAATGTAGTATTGAAGATAAGGCCTTCCCTAAACTGTAACATTTATTAATGATCTTCCTTATCATTCCTTTCATTGTATGTAACACCTCAACAAAATCTATTAATTCTGAATATTTATTTACGTAAGTCGTAAAGAAAGCCACGTGAACTCTTTGAATAAAAAAAAAATATATTTTTCCTCTTCCATCTTCATAAATGACATTCGTGTATTAGAATAAAAAACGTTTGATATCACATTCCTTTTTTAACTTGCTCGTCTATCTACACTTTCTGAATCTTTTTCATTTCTATTGTTTTTTTTTTTTTTTTTTTTTTACTTCTTTTCCAAATGAATTCAAGAATTTTTTTCTTATGTCATTCGTTTCCGTTCGCTTTCTTCACCCACAGTATATTTTTCGTTTGATTCATATCACAGATATTTTCCTTCTTTCTTCTATCCTTTTCCTTATTCCTATATCTGTTAATCATCACTTATCTCTTTTTAATTAATCTTTGTTCGATTCTAAGAAGATTAATTCCAGCACTCATTAGATATTTACTGTATTTCAAGAAATCCCTTTGACGTCACTTCACTGGATATTATTTTCCTCCTTTCCATCACACCATTAACTTTCGACTTCTAAGCCGACGCTAACAGCTATCCTCTTCTTGACTTCTGCAATCAATAGCAGAAGGGTTTCCTTTCTTCTTCTCTACGTTTATTATCAATAGTAGAAGGGTTAGCTTTCTTCTTCTTGACTTCTGTTATCAATAGTAGGCAGGTTTAATTTCTTCTTCTTGACATTTGATATCTATAGTAGAAGGGTTAGCTTTCTTCTCCTTGACTTCTGTATCGGTAGAAAAAGGGTTTCCTTTCTTCTTCTTGACTTCTGTTATCAGTAGAAAAAGGATTTCCTTTTTTCTTCTTTACTTCTGTTATCAGTAGAAAAAAGGGTTTCCTTTCTTTTCCTTGACTTCTGTTATCAGTAGAAAAAGGGTTTCCTTTCTTCTTCTTGACTTCTGTTATCAGTAGCAAAAGGATTTCCTTTCTTCTCCTTGACTTCTGTTATCAGTAGAAAAAGGGTTTCCTTTCTTCTTCTTGACTTCTGTTATCAGTAGCAAAAGGATTTCCTTTCTTCTCCT
>NC_090730.1:173983775-173986275 GCF_036898095.1 Palaemon carinicauda
TGTATGCAAGACTATTGTATCTTGGCCTAGGGGAATGAATAATTTCAAGGGAATTAAAATGTTCTAAAAATATACATAAAATACAGAAAATTCTATTTCAGGAGAAAAAGTCACCGTAATTGAGGATAAAAAAAATGTAATATACTGTTGAGTTGGAGTCCATTAGGAACGAATCCTTTAAAAGCATAATATTTAGGACTTTCGAAGTAATTGAATACGAGTCCTTACCTGATCCATAAAAGACCGTAGAAGGAATCTTTTTTTCTGAAGATATTTCCTCAGGAAACGTTATGTAAAAAATCACTTATCTTTCATAGAATCTACTCAGAGAAAATGAGTATAAATTGTATTGTCATTTTTGTTATTATCTTCATTTGATAGATGGAAGAGCTTAGAAAAGAGGAAATTATTATCGGGAAAGATGTCTTGAATATATGAGTATATGATCTTCACATTTTCTTTATAACTTCTTTTGCTTTTTGTAGAAGTACATAGTTATCAATATTGAGCGATAAAATAATAAAATGTTCAATACAAAATTTTCGAGTCCCAAACTGTTCACTATAAAATTTTCAATTCCCAAACTGTTCACAATAAAATTTTCAAGTCCCAAACTGTTCACTATAAAATTTTCGAGTCCCAAACTGTTCAAAATAACATTTTCAAGTCCCAAACTGTTCAAAATAAAATTTTTGAGTCACAAACTATCCACAATAGAATTCTCAAGTCCCAAACTGTTCAAAATAACATTTTCAAGTCCCAAACTATCCACAATGGAATTCTCAAGTCCCAAACTGTTCATTATAAAATTTTCAAGTCCAAAACTATTCACAATAAAATTTTCAAGTCCCAAACTGTTCACCATAAAATTTTCAAGTCCCAAAAACAATTTTGTATATTTTTTTTTTCAGTGCATGTATTATTTCTAAAACAAGGAATGGGTTGCTTTTGACTTCATAGTAAAAATATTTTCCATCTGTTTCCCTTCAATAGATATTTCTATTACTAGCCTTGGAATTATCTTTCATTCTAGTATATATGACTTTCCAAGCTGTTAATTACATTATCTCCTTGTTA
Organism: Palaemon carinicauda; assembly: GCF_036898095.1. NCBI lineage: Eukaryota > Metazoa > Arthropoda > Malacostraca > Decapoda > Palaemonidae > Palaemon > Palaemon carinicauda. The sequence goes on from NC_090730.1 coordinate 173,984,853, forward strand.
TTTTAATTTTAAGAGTTAAATTTTATATCTATTATTCCCTAAATCTTCCTGAGTGTCATTAACTATTATCAAGTTTTAAACATTAGATTCAGCTCAAATGTTAAATCATCTTTCATATATAGAGACTAATGTTATTCTAATAGCTCTAAAATAAAATTTTATCGAATTTTCACATGTATTTTTCAATGAAAACAATTGTCCTAATCATTGATTAACCCAGTGTGTTAGCTACAAAACTCTAATGAGAAATCAAACATTTATACTAACATGTTAAAAATTACATCAAATTCTATTTTCGTGATTGAAAATTCGAATATCGCAGTTTAAGAACTCACCATAGTCACTAGTATCGAATTACCCATTCATATTTTGACTTTTATCTTTAAATGATTCCTGAATAAAGTCAGACGTACATAAGAAACGAATATATATATATATATATATATATATATATATATATATATATATATATATATATATATATATATATATATATATATATTTATATATATCTATATATATTTATATATATATATATATATATATATTGCATATATATATATATATATATATATATATATATATATATATATATATATATATATATATATATATATATATATATATATATATATTTATATATATATATATGTATATATATATATATATATATATATATATATATATATATATATATATATATACATATATATATATATATATATATATATATATATATATATATATATATATATATATATATATATATATATATATATATAAAATTTGGGAAACGTATCACTATAACACTCTATAATACCGTAATATACCAAACCACTATATAACATAGTATCGTATCATTACTTCGATAATGTTTAACACAGAAGGAACACATTTGAAAGTATCCCTAAAGTAAGTACAATCCACACGAACTATCTTTCGATTGAGAAAGTTTAAACATGTCGCCTGAAGCTGATTAATTATTGCTACTAGTAATTATGTGTAGAATATCTGATGAGTAATTACTTTGATTGGAACAAAAAATTAATATCTTATCATGCTTTCTACGATAATAATTTTTCATTATTTGTAAAAGTCATTATGTATTAAGGAATTCTATTCATCGCAGGCAGCAATAATTCTAAATATTTATATGATTTGGTTTAAAAGAAGAAAGAATTAGTATTGTTCTATAATAGTATCATAAAAGAGAAAGATAATTGGTGATTTAGATGTTAGTAAAATTTCTATGAATAAAACTAAGATATTGCTAATTTTTAAATGAACATATACATTTTTTTTTAAAGTCTCGTTCAATTTCATATATTTTTCAATTTCCAATTAAGTAAAACATTTCCATATAACTTCAGAATTACACTGCAGAAAAGGGTATCTTTAAAAAAAAAAAAAAAGCAGACACCAA
>NC_090730.1:173988775-173990510 GCF_036898095.1 Palaemon carinicauda
CCAACTAGGATTGTAGCTTAGCAATTAGTAATAATAATAATAATAATAATAATAATAATAATAATAATAATAATAATAATAATAACAATAATAATAATAATAATAATAATAATAATAATAATAATAATAATAATAATAATAATAATAATAATAGTTCCAGAGTTTCTTGGAAATCCTTCGTCTCCCGCCGCTTTCAAGTCGAGCAATCCTCAACACTCTCTGAAGACGGATCATAAATTTACATAACTGAATTACATATCCTATTAGGTCCTGGAAAAAAAGGGGAAGTCGAGTGGGTTGAATAAATTACCTTGAAAAAAGGGGAATTACTGAAAAAGAAAGACAGGCTAAGTTGAGATTTTTTCAGTGGAGGAAGTATCCTAAAAAAAAAAGAAAAAAATAATCAATGAAAATGATTGACAAACCTTCTACAGGTTTCTTCGGTTTCAGAAGTAACCTTGAGAGAAATCAATAGTTAGTCGAGTGGGTTGTATAAATTACCTTGAAAAAAGCGAATTACTGAAAAACAAAGACAGGACAAGTTCAGATTTTTCTTTAGTGTAGGAAGTATCCTAGAAGAAAAAAAAATCAATGAAAATGATTGACGAACCTTCTACAGGTTTCTTTGGTTTCAGAAGTAACCTTGACAAAAATCAATAGTTATTCGAGTAGGTTGATTAAATTACCTTGAAAAAAGCGAATTACTGAAAAAGAAATATATGCCAAGTTCAGATTTTTTTTAATATAGGAAGGAACCTTGGAAAAAAATTCAATGGAAATTATTGAAAAATTGTCTGTAGATTTCTTCGTTTTTAAAAGAAACCTTGCTTTAGTTAAATATGTTTATTCAAATATTCTGTGTAATGGAGAGTTAAATAGAATTACAAAATTCTACATTCTCAAATACAATCTTTCGAAATATATCTAAAAGATTGTAGCTTATTCTCTATACTAAATTTATTTTAGTAAGGCACATTTATACTGACTCGCAGTGTTGCCCCTTTAGCTCGGATAAGTTTCCTAGTAGCTGACTGTTTAGAACTATCTTGTCCAACCAATCAGCTATTAGGAAGTTTTTCCGAGCTAGAAGGTCACCTCTGCGAGTCAGTGCAAATGAACTTCAGTAAAAAACCAAAAAAAGTAATAATCATAAAAAAAAATAATCATAAAAAAAAAAAAAAAAAAAAAAAAAAATAAGCATAGTACCATTATTTTTTTCCGGAACCAGAGGCAGTCAATCACTTTTTCTCGAAATTAACGGCATTCAGTGACCTTATTATTCATATTTCCTACGAAAAATAAAATTCCTTTGCAATTTAATCATCTGTCGAGTCCAACTTTTAATTGACTTAGTGTGAATAAATTAAATTTAGGTACGTCTAACCTGATTATTAAGAAGAAGGAAATACTTATCAATGCAATTTCCAATGGTTGAGAAATATAAATCAAAGTGGAAAAGAGCCATAACCATATTTGAGAAGATTTTAATTATTATTATTATTATTATTATTATTATTATTACTTGCTAAGCTACAACCCTATTTGGGAAAGCAGGATGATATAGGTGCAAGGGCTCCCAGTGGGAAAATAGCCCAGTGAGGAAAGGAAATAAGGAAAAACTACAAGAGAATATTCATAATTAGTATTATTATTATTACTTGCAAAGCTACAACCGTATTTGGTAAAGCAGGTTTCAAAAGCCAAAGGGCTCCAACAGGGAAAATAGCCCAGTGAG
>NC_090730.1:173991010-173998510 GCF_036898095.1 Palaemon carinicauda
TTATTATTATTATCATTGTTATTTTTTTTTAATTTTCATTATTATTATTATTATTATTATTATTATTATTATTATTATTTTTAATATTACTACTAGTACTACTACCATTATTATTAATATTATTATTATTATTATTATTATTATTATTATTATCATTATCATTATCATTATCATTATCATTATCATTATCATTATCATTATTATTATTATTATTATTATTATTATTATTATTATTATCATTATTATTATTATTATCATTTTTATTATTACCAATATATTACAGTAATGACAAGGTCAGGATGTAAACTGAAGGATCCTATCACTCAATAAATAACTGTCTAAAGAGACGCAATTTATTAGCAGAAGCTAAAGTAATCCGATATTATCTGCGTAAACAACGATAACGCATTTTCAAAATAACAGTACATGGATTACCAGTATTTTTCGTTGGTAATATACATTAGCTGTTAACATTACTCTCTCTCTCTCTCTCTCTCTCTCTCTCTCTCTCTCTCTCTCTCTCTCTCTCTCTCTTCTCTCTCTCTTCTCTTTCTCTCTCTCTCTCTCTCTCTCTCTCTCTCTGGTGAAATGTATAGAAATGACATTGGAATAAGGTAAAGAACATTTTAATCGCGTGAATTAGTTAATTTTCTTTTCATCAACTTCCTATTTCGGAAAATTCCGCAAGATTTTTAATTTGATCAATCTCCTTCATGAGTTTTTGAATTAGGTTTCCAACAAAATTCTTGTTTTCAAGTTTTCTAAAGAATAAATGTATAATCTTCAATACTTTCATAACACTGCTTAGTTTAAAGCCTGATATTTTTCACTAAGAGCTATTATCTTTTTAGTTTTTATTGAATGACAGCTATTATTTGATTTCTCGTTAAAGTTCTAGTGGTCTATGTGGTAACGTCCAAAACTGGTGATTACCACAATAGGGTTCGAGTCCCGCTCAAACTCGTTAGTTCCTTTGATCGCTGCAATCTCACTATCGTTATGAGCCAAGGATGGTGGTCGTTTGGGGAGCCTATAGGTTTATCTACTAAGACATCAGAAGCCATTGCCTGGCTCTCCTTGGTCCTAGCTTTGGTTAAGAGGGGACTTGGGCGCTGATCAGTATATATGGTCAGTCTCAAGGACGTTGTATTACTTGATAGGGCAATGTCACTGTCCCTTGTCTCTGCCGTGACCTTTAAACCTTTAAACGTCTTTTTTAAAGATTTTATTGAATGACAACCCTTGAATGATTTCTTGCCACAAGTTCTCAATGGGCAGGCAGGATACCAGAATTATTTTTTTGTTGCATTGTACAGATTTTTGCCATTTTATAAGCATTTAAGAATTTTAATTATCATCGAAAATATAATCAAATCTTTCTCGCCCTAATTCCAAGTACAGTATCTACTCCAATCAACATTTTGAATAGATCAACACCTAAGAATCTATTTCAATATCATACAATATAATTAAGTAATACAGGCACAGATATATGACAAGTACAGACAAGGGAAGTTTCATGTGGTTATCGTTACAAGATACAAGTTTACAAGTCTAACTTTGTGATACAAAAGTAAAGTTTGGAGTTCATTTTGTGTCATTGCATGTGTGGGAAAACGGCCATGAATTACAATGAAGCATATATACTATATATATATATATATATATATATATATATATATATATATATATATATATATATTTATATTCATATATATATATATATATATATATATATATATATATATATATTATATATATATATATATATATATATATATACATATACATGTATACAAATATAAAAACATATAGTATATTTCCCGCTAACTAAATAGTTAAGGAAACAAATAATAGTCATAAGTAACAATAGTCCTCTTGATTGATAACGAAACCCAATTCATGGAAATAATCTCTAAATTTACTTTACTAAAATGAATAAAATCCTATTTAGAAACTCTATATAAACGTTCATTCTTTTCAAAAAAAAAAAAAAAAAAAAAAGAGGAATTTAGTGTATTAGAAAATGGTGGTCGAGAAATTTCGTTTCATAGTATTTAATATTTTATGAACCTTCATATGAAATTAAATATTCATAAATGGATTATTGGATGTCTAGAATTCCAATGAATATTTTTTTTTTCGATTAAGGGTAAAATATTATGAAATTAAAGGAGTACTTCGGTAGCTACCATGGCATTCACATTAATAAAAAAATTATCTTCTTTAGTGAATGTCATATGGATGTCTAAATTATCTGACCAAATTTAAAATCAATTTATATTATTACTAAAAATTTCCACTTTCAGTTGTTAACCTTTTTTTTAGTCTTTTTTTTTTATCATTTTTCAATAGAAGAATATTTTCTAAATATTTACTTTTGTAGATAATATCGGAATGTGTTAATAATTTGGTAAATTTTGTAATGAATTAATATTATTACTTAAAAATTTTTATTTTTATTTCTAACCGATTTATCTTTTTATTTAGGCTTTTCCTTCTTAGTCTAGTAATGCTTTAGATATTTTTTTTAAAAATCTGTTCTTTAGTAAATGATATCTGGATATGCAGATAATTCGAAAAAAATTAATTAACCAATACTATTGCTATGACTTTTTTACTATTAGCTAATACGTAACCTATTTATAATTTTTTCCATGTTCTTTTTCTTTAATATCCTCTCAATTACATGATATCTCGATGTATGAATAATTTGACAAGACTTTAATTGATCTATATTATCCCTAAGAATTTTTACTTTTAATTATTAACCCATTATTTTTTAACTAGGTCCTTTTCTTGGATTCAAATATCGCTTCATGAAAATAAAAGTCTATGTAAATAAATGACAGGAAGAAAATAAAAACCACAGTTGTTACTTTTTTATTTGTATTTTAGTTTTTACGTTTAGCTGTTATTTTTTTTCTTTTTTATTAAGCCTGTTCAATTTTTTTTTTCAAATATCGCTTTACAATAAAATATCACTACATAAAATGTATTTTTCAAGATGTAGATATATGCACAAAATAAAATAAAAATCAGAGTTGCTACTTTTTTATTTTACTTTGAAGTTTTACATGTAGTTATTCTCATTTGTTCTTATTTTGTCTGTTCCTTTTGTTATATATCGCTGTATAAAAGAATGCATTCTCCCGATATAGGTATATGCATAGAAGAACAGAGCAACCCAACCAATTACTTTTTTCTTTTTCTCTAAGTATTACATTGGAAGGTGTCCCGAAAGTCTTTATATGTAAATTCTTTTCGTTGGATGTTTACTGAAGTTTCCAGTTCTGTTGGGAAAGTGGAAGGCGGAGCAGAGAGGAAGAATCAATCCGCAGTGGTAATATGACCTTTGGGAATTTCTTCTTTTTCTATTTGGACGGTGGTAGTGGTGATTTTTTCTATTTCGAAAGTTGTGTGTATATATATATATATATATATATATATATATATATATATATATATATATATATATATATATATATATATATATATATATTTATATATATAAAGTCAAAACACTTTAATACATGAAACATCAACACACAAACAGAAAAGGTAAACATTAGATTTTTGAAACTCAATACTATTCATACCATTATCTCTCTCTCTCTCTCTCTCTCTCCTCCTCTCTCTCTCTCTCTCTCTCTCTCTCTCTCTCTCTCTCTCTCTCTCTCTCTCTTTCTCTCTAAGGTGGAGATTCATATATCTAACATAATCGATACCTAATTTCCTTTACCCATCTGATTCCATTAACTTGCATTCGTTGCATTATATAAGAAAGAAAACTTTCTGTGGCCATCCATTGCGATAACGCCAAATGCAGTTTGGCTCGAGTCACATTTATCCCAATTTTTGACGCAAAGAAAGTCGTTTTAAATGTTTAGATTTTCGATATTTGCTTTATTCATTTATAGATACACTTTTTGTAGTGTAATCCAGAGGCTATGTAAAAGTTATTTACTAAATTTGTAATTAGAAAAATGCAAAATTGAATGATAACTGAATAATTCATAAGATTCTTCTACAATTAGTAATTCTTGAACCAAAGAAACTTATTTGAAATGTTTATATTTTTAGTGTCTGCTTTTTTTTTATTTATAGATAAACTTTTCTTCAGAGTAATCCTGAAGCTATATAAAAGTTATTTAATAAATGGGTAATTAGAAAAATGAGAAATTGAATGACAATTAGAAATTTATAAGTTCATTCCAAAATCAGTAATACTTGAGCCAAAGAAAGTCGTTTGAAATGATTATATTTTTAGTGTCTGTTTTTTTTTTTTTTTTTTTTTTAAAGATACCCTTTTCTGCAGTGTAAATCTGAAGCTATATGGAAATTATTTATCAAATATGTAATTAAAAAATATATGAAATTGAACGAGAATAGAAAAATGTTTAAAGTCATTTAAAAATTAGCAATATTTTAGTTTTATTCCAAGAAATTTTAGTAACATCTAAATCACCAATTATCTTTCTCTTCTATGATACTATTATAGAACAATACTAATTCTTTCTCCTTTAAAAAAAATCATATAAACATTTAGAATTATTGCTGCCTGCGGTGAACAGAATTCATTAATACAAAATGACTTTTACAAATTATGAAAATCTTTTATCGATTATTAGTAGCAATACTTAATGAGCTTCAGGTGAAATGTTTAAATTTTCTCTATCGAAAGATAGTTTGTGAGAGCTGTACTTGCTTTAGGGATACTTTCAAATGTGTTCCTTCTGAGTTAAAAATTATTGAAGTAATAATATAATACTATGTTATATAGTGGTTTGGTATATCATGGTATTATAGAGTGTTATAGTGATAAGTTTCCCAAATTATATATACTGTATATATATATATATATATATATATATATATATATATATATATATATATATATATATATATATATATATATGCATATACATATATATATATATATATATATATATATGTATATATATATATATATATATATATATATATATATATATATATATATATATATATATATATATATATATATATATACATATATATATATATATATATATATATATATATATATATATATATATATATATATATATATATATATATATATATATATGTATATATATATATACATGTGTGTGCGTATATATATATATATATATATATATATATATATATATATATATATATATATATATATATATATATATATATATATATATATATATGATCTCTTTATTTTAAAATAAGAAGGGGTAATTCGATACTAGTGACTGTAGTAAGTTCTTAAACTACGATATTCGAATTTTCAATCACGAAAATAGAATTTGATGTAATTTTTAACTTGTTAGTATAAGTGTTTGATTTCTCATTAGAGTTTTGTAGCTGACACACTGGGTTAATCAATGATTAGGGCAATTGTTTTAATTGAAAAATACATGTGAAAATTCAAGTAAATTTCCTTTTTAGAGCTATTAAAATAACATTACTCTCTATATATGAAAGATGATTTAACATTGAGCTGAATCTAATGTTTAAAACTTGATAATAGTTAATGACACTCAGGAAGATTTAGGAAAAAAATAAATATGAAATTTATCACTTAGAATGAAATAGCAAGTAGACAATGTAATCAAAAGCTTGGAAAGTCACATATACTGGAAAGAAAGAGAATTCCAAGGCTAGTACTAGAAATATCTATTGAAAGGAAACACATGGAAAATATATTTACTATGGAATCAAAAGCATACCATTCCTTGTTTCAGAAATAATATATGTATTGAAAAAAAATATACAACTTACTTTTGGGACTTGAGAATTTTATAATGAACAGTTTGGGACTTAAAAATTTTATAGTGAACAATTTATTATTTTATCGTTCAATATTGATAACTATGTAGTTCTACACAAAGCAAAAGAAGTTGTAAAGAAATTGTGAATATCATATACTCACATATTCAAGACATCTCTTACCTATAATAATTTTCCCTTCTATTTGCTGTTCAATCTATCTAATGTAGAGAATAACATAAACGACAATACAATTTTTACTCATTTTCTGTGAGTAGATTCTATGAAAGATAAGTGATTTTCTACATAACGTTTCCTGAGGAAATATCTTCAGAAAAAAGATTCGTTCTACGGTCTTTAATGGATCAGGTAAGGACTCGTATTCAATTACTTCGAAAGTCCTAAATGTTATGCTTTTAAAGGATTTGTTCCTAATGGACTCCAACTCAACAGTATATTACATTTTTTGATCCTCAATTACGGTGACTTTTCCTCCTGAAATAGAATTTTCTTTTTTTTTATGTTTATTTTTAGAATATTTTCAATCTTTTGAAATTACCCTTTCCCGGGACGCAACATACAATAAACTTGCATACACACAAATACACATAAACGTTAACAAACATACACCCATATACAGTATATATATATATATATATATATATATATATATATATATATATATATATATATATATATATATATATATATGTATATTTGTATATATAAATATATATATATATATATATATATATATATATATATATATATATATATATATATATATATATATATATATTTATAGATATATGTATATATATATATATATATATATATATATATATATATATATAAATATATGCATATAAATAATATATATATATATATATATATATATATATATATATATATATATATATATATATATATATATATATATATCCATCCATATACCAAGGCACCTCCCCCAACTTTGGGGGGTAGCCGACACCAACAATGAAACTAAACAAAAAGGGGACCTCTACTCTCTATGTTCCTTCAGCCTAATCAGTGACTCAACCGAGTTCAGCTGGTACTGCTAGGGTGCCACAGCCCAACCTCCCACATTTCCACCACAGATGAAGCTTCATAATGCTGACTCCCCTACTGCTGCTACCTCCGCGGTCATCTAAGGCACCGGAGGAAGAAGCAGGGCCTACTGGAACTGCGTCACAATCGCTCGCCATTCATTCCTATTTCTAGCACGCTCTCTTGCCTCTCTCACATCTATCCTCCTATCACCCGGAGCTTTCTTCACACCATCCATCCACCCAAACCTTGGCCTTCCTCTTGTACTTCTCCCATCAACTCTTGCATTCATCACCTTCTTTAGCAGACAACCATTTTCCATTCTCTCAACATGGCCAAACCACCTCAACACATTCATATCCACTCTAGCCGCTAACTCATTTCTTACACCCGTTCTCTCCCTCACCACTTCGTTCCTAACCCTATCTACTCGAGATACACCAGCCATACTCCTTAGACACTTCATCTCAAACACATTCAATTTCTGTCTCTCCATCACTTTCATTCCCCACGACTCCGATCCATATCTCACAGTTGGTACAATCACTTTCTCATGTAGAACTCTCTTTACATTCATGCCCAACCCTCTATTTTTTTACTATTCCCTTAACTGCCCCCAACACTTTGCAACCTTCATTCACTCTCTGA
>NC_090730.1:174008510-174013510 GCF_036898095.1 Palaemon carinicauda
TATTATCAGAGTTTTCATTAACCTATTCTGTCGTCAACTTATTCTTGTACTGGAGTTGACAAACAAATGTGTTACCTTTTTACCTAAAGTATTGACAAAGTTGTTACATCTATACCTAAAGGAACAACAACAACAACAACAACAACGACAACAATAATAAATAAATAAATATTTTCATTGTTTGAATTTTGCTGGATTAACAAAGCTGAAATATATCCACCTGGGTTATCACGTTATGCTCTAATAGAATAATTTGAATATATACTATATATATATATATATATATATATATATATATATATATATATATATATATATATATATATATATATATATATATAAATATGTGAATATATAAATATAAATATATAAATATATAAATATAATATATATATATATATATATATATATATATATATATATAATATATATATATATATATATATGCATATATACACACACACACACCACACATATATATATATATATATATATATATATATATATATATATATATATATATATATATATATTTATTTATATATACATCTATATATGCATATATATATATATATATATATATATATATATACTATAAATATATATATATATATATATATATATATATGTATATATATATATATATATATTCAATGAAACACTAATAACATAAAGGACAAACATTTCCCAATTAAAAGACGGTTGAAATTGAAAATATACTATTAGAGAAAAACTATTTAGAAAAAGCATTCATGGAAACAAATGCCGCTGACGGGAAATGGTTAAGTCACGAAGGAAATGCTATTCTTCTTTCCCACAAAGCGACCCAAACGTGCTTCTTCTCCATAAGAGGATTGTGAAAAAAAAGCCAGAGCTGAAAACATATTGTTTCTGGCTGTAAAATATTTAGGGGAGAGACTAAATTGTTTCCTCTAATGAAAGGGAACTTTTAAGAGAAAAAACCTGAATAGAGGACGTTTTTTATAGTTGGCTTACCTGGAAGAATATTGCTTATATATGCGTATGTATTCTTAAACAAACATAATCATTCTCTCATATATATGCAAAGAAACTTATAACATGAAGAGACTTGCCCAATTATGCTGAATTTCTATTTATATCAAGATAACGATCAGAACCCTCGTATACCTAAAGTGATTACTCTCTCTCTTCTCTCTCTCTCTCTCTCTCTCTCTCTCTCTCTCTCTCTCTCTCTCTCTCTCTCTCTCTCTCTCTCTCTCTCTCTCTCTCTCTCTCGCTCTCTCTCTCTCTCTCTCTCTCTCTCTCTCTCTCTCTCTCTCTCTCTCTCTCTCTCTCTCTCTCTCTCTCAATTTGCTAAAGGAATAATGCTTAAAATACAGTAGCCTACGTCATGAAAACATTGATTTAAGACTTTTATTTTAGTGTCCTCCTTAAACGATCGGAAAGAAAACGTTACATTCGTCTATAGAAAAAGAAAACATAGTTACGGGTACACTAAAGTAAAATAATTTCTCACACATCCTGATACAGTGGACAAACAGCCATGTAATTATGGCCCTTTTTTACGGAAAAGTATATCCTCTTAATTCCAGTTCTGAAAATATAAATCTGTTTTTGAATAACCGTTCTTATTGTGCTTCGTAAATGATTTTGCTATCATTAATCTTCTCAAGTTAATTAGATCTGATAAAAAGAAAATTGTTAGAATTTACCCGCATTCATTCATTTACTTTTTGTAATTTCTAGGGCAGTTTTGAATGTATCTTTAGAAGGTATCTAGCTACTTGTTATTTTCAAATAGATACGACACTTTATCGTGCAAGTAATTAGAGAAAAACTCTACATTTGCTTTATAGATGGTAAACTATTACATTTCAATCATATGACCAAGTCCCTGTTCTGGTAATCCCTAAAAATGCTCTCCATTCCTCTTTTCCTGATAACTTTGACAAGGTAGTGAAATGCTATTATTCATGCTTTTTCGTTAATAACATCACCGTAAAATATCATATACAAACCGAACTTCCAGTGGACATAGAAGTAGATAATGAAACCACTTGAGGTGTCGGTAAATTGCTGTCTCTGGGGCGATATACAATTTATGCGCTGTGCTTATACCATGTACTAGGACCTTAAATTACTGTTTTTAATGCTATATCAAAGCCAAAAGCTAATTTCTTCTTACTCATACTAGGGCCTTTTTCTTTTAAACATTCATTGCCTCTATAATTGTTCAGTGGCCAATTTCCACTTGGTAAGGGTAGAGGAGACTCTTTAGCCTAATTAAGCAGCTCTCTAGAAGGATTCTCCAAAATCAAAATTTTTTTCTCTAGTCTTGGTTAGTGCCATAGCCTCTGTACCATTAGAGTTTTCTTGCTTGAGGGTAAACTCATGCAAAATATTCTATCTGATTCCTTATTTTCTTTCCTCCTTGTTGAAGCCCTTAAGCTTATAGCATCCTGATTTTCCCATTACGAGTTGTAACTTAACTAATGATGACAATAACAATAAACAATAAGTTATTGCAATGATAATAACAATAACAATAACAATAACAATAACAATAATTATAGAAAGATCAATATTGTTCACTTTTACGTCTGGCATAATAAAAAAGAGAGAGAAAAATAATTTCCATAAGCCGAAAATGACTGAAAAAATGCAACTCCGTCAAATATGAAATTGCTGACATTGCTGATTTCGTAATGAACTTCCTTCTCTTTGCAATACTTTCTTGCTCTCATGAACTCAATTTTCGCTTGTTTAGCTTTTCCATTACGCTCCCTTTCCTTCCTTTCGGTCGGGAGAAATGGAAAAGAAATGATATCCTAGGATCGAAGGTGAGGTAATTGAATGAAGAGGCATAATATATCTTTAAGGATTGAGTCTTGTTGATAAACATCTCAAGGACTCTCTCTCTCTCTCCTCTCTCTCTCTCTCTCTCTCTCTCTCTCTCTCTCTCTCCTCTCTCTCTCTCTCCTCTCTCTCTCTGATGTTGCTATTAACAACAATCGTTTTATAATTATCATAAAAGTTGATAAATATATGTCCTAGAAAGTTTTATATTCATTTTAAAATGTTTCACAGAATAGTTACGTATGAAAAATTCTGATTGTAATACATATAAATTTTCACTTTAGTAAGGAAATCATAGAAGAATTATTTGAGAGGCGAACGGGTTACTAATCATATAATTTTTTTTTTGTAAAGGACATTGTACGAGTAATTCTTCTTGTGGTATCAACCTTGTGGTAATTAAAGTACCCACATACCTATATTTATAAATGTATGTTTGCATTTATTTAACCTATCGAACCAGAATTGAATTCCTGCATATAAATGATTAAATGAACTATGAATACTCTCCCTATTATTATAAATATTAAAAAGGACAGTTGAATATCGAATATGGCTGTTGGCTGGTTTCTTTTGAGCTAGGGAAATTATGGGTCAGTAAGAGAACAAGTGCCAGTTTGAGAGTTGTTTATAAAAGATTGAGTGGGCCAGAAGAAAATGTCACTCGATATACCTGCATTATTAAATAGGAGACCTAAAAAGCAGTGACCTAAATGGTAAGTATAAATTTCATGGAGTAAATGGCAATAGATAGTTTCAAAGGGGATGTTATAAGTTGATTTATAGATAAAAACAGTAATGACATATTGATAACTATATTTAAGGAAGGAAAATTAAATAGTTGAAGTGATTATTTAATAACACAATTCTTTTTTGTTTTTGTTTTTCATCAAAATTATAGTGATGGCTTGCAATACGTTTCCATTTCAATCCTCAATTATTTCCTATATTAGATATGCACATAAAAATTTTGTTTCTATTTGGAAGCTAATAACAGTGTTCTTTATTGTAAAATTACCGTTAAAGTATATGAATATTAGCTGTATTTTTCATATCTTCACCCATATAAATCATTATTAAGATTATCTTATTACAAATTTCCATATGCATAATCAACCTTGTTATGTCTCGTTTCCATCAATACTTCTTACTCCAAACAAAAAGAAATTATCCTTTTTAAAATTTTATGTTTAGATTTGTTTTGATTTTCTTTTACCAAAAACTAAACGAGAAAAGAAGAAAATATGCTTAGTCTATCGTGCTCCAAAACAAAGCTATTTTCAATTGTCACACAGTCAGCTCGGATTGAATTCGCCAGGTGAGAGTGGGGGGGGGGGGGTCGAGTGTCTGAATGACCTGTCAATCACTAGAAAGTGATTTTAGACTTTGATTTATGGGGAAACGGAAGCAATCACTTTAACTTAATAATGGTTGCACTTTTACCTTGGAAGATCCAGGTAACTTTCGCATTGAAGGTTTGTAGTTGATTTGGGAAGAAATGATATATTCGTTTCAAGGGAACAACACAGAATATTATACTGATTTTCTGTTATTGGTTATATTTACTTGTAACGGTTTGAAGGTCACTCTTGAATGGCTGTGGCAAGAGACAGTGACATTTCCCTATCGAGTAGGACAATGCCCTAGAGACTGACCATATATACGTATGATCAGTGCCCTCTTCACCCAAACTAGGACCGAGAGGGTCAGGCAATGGCTGCTGATGACTCAGCAGATATACCTATAGGCTCTCCCCAAACCAGCCATCCTTAGCTCACAAGGATGGTATGGTTGCAGACAGTAATGGCAACGAACGAAACTGAGCGGGACTTGAACCACTGACTTGGGGGTTCATAATAACGAGGTTACTTCATCTTTTGAGATAAAAAGTTCTTTTATAATTTATCAACTCCAACGCGATAGTCAGAAGGATGACTTTTATTTAATAGCGCCGAATTAAAGCTATCCATCAAGATTCAACAGCTGTTCTGTTATTACTTCCGTAAACGAACTTGGTAGGAGGTTATGTTCTCGCCCATGTTTGTGTTTGTTTATATGCGTGTGTTTATTTGTACTGACGTTCTGTTATTACCTTCGCCGACGAAGTTGGAAGGAGTTCATGTTTTTGCCCATTTTGTGTCTTTGTTTGTAAACAGCTTCCT
>NC_090730.1:174016010-174021010 GCF_036898095.1 Palaemon carinicauda
ATATATATATATATATATATATATATATATATATATATATATATATACATATACATATACATACATAAGTTATTTAGGTCATGAAATAAGTATTAATTGCTCTCAATTTTAGTATAAAGTCCAGATATGCTACAAATTCTTTAATAATGAAGCTCATCACCATTTATATATATATATATATATATATATATATATATATATATATATATATATATATATATATATACATATATATATATATATATATATATATATATATATATATATATATATATATTCATATATATATAAACACACACTCATATATATATATATATATATATATATATATATATATATATATATATATATATATATATATATATATAAAAAACACACACACACACACACACATATATATATATATATATATATATATATATATATATATACATATATTTATATCTCTCTCTCTCTCTCTATATATATATATATACATATATATATGTATATATATATATATATATATATATATATATATATATATATATATATATATATATATATACATATATATATGTATATATATATATATATATATATATATATATATATATATATAGAGAGAGAGAGAGAGAGAGAGAGAGAGAGAGAGAGAGAGAGAGAGAGAGAGAGAGAGAGAGAGAGGTGAACTCCATAAGAATCTATATCAAATATAACAGTTCAGAATCTTTTAATCTTCATAAAAGTTTCCATTCCATCTCATCCTGCAGGCGTTGGCGCTCTGGACTTGACCAACATCGTGGCAATCGTGTTGAGCGTGGTTGTCTCTTTAGCCTTGATCATCGTTGTGATCGCTGTGGTCTTCAGGACGCGACGAGGTCGAGTCCAGAGGTCAGAGGTCAAGATGGTCTACGAGAAAGGGTCCGGTAGCCAAAGTCCTCTTCGAGGGACAGAGGAGACGACGGAGAGCGAAGAAGCCAACCCAGATATTATTCCTATCAATGACGGTGAGTTTCATATTTAGGCTTTCCGTTTTCTATGTAATTTACACTTTCCGTTTTCTATATATTTTACCCTTTCCATTTTCTATCTTCGTTTACTCATAGTTCTATATATGTTTACACTTTCCGTTTTCTATTTTATGTTTGCTGTTTCCATTTTCTAACTACATTTACTCTTTCTATGTTCTATCTGTTTACAATTAACATTTTCTATCTACATTTACTCCTAGTTCTATCTATGTTTACTCTTTTCATTTTCTGTCTATGTTTACACTTTCCATTTTCTATGTTTAGATTCCAATTTCTATCTATATTTACACTTCCCGTTTGCTATCTAGTTTACTCTTTCCATTTTCTATCTATGTTTACAGTTTCCTTTTTCTATCATTATTTACAATTTCCTTTTTCTATCAATGTCTACATTTTCCTTTTTCCTATCTATGTTTACACTCTCCATTTTCTGTGTTTAGACTTTCCATATTCTATCTATGTTTATTCTAATCTTTTTCATCAATGTTTACACTTTTCGTTTTATATCTACGTGT
This sequence comes from Palaemon carinicauda, assembly GCF_036898095.1. Taxonomy (NCBI): domain Eukaryota; kingdom Metazoa; phylum Arthropoda; class Malacostraca; order Decapoda; family Palaemonidae; genus Palaemon; species Palaemon carinicauda. The sequence goes on from NC_090730.1 coordinate 174,017,539, forward strand.
ACTCTTTCTGTGTTAGATCTATGTTTACTCTTTCTAATTTCTATCTAAGTTTACTCCTTCCATTTTCTACCCATGTTATACTTTACATTTTCTTTCCACGTTTACACATTCCATCGTCTATCTGTTTTTACACATTCTATTTTCTTTTTGATTTTACACTTTCTATTTTTTAACTATGTTTACCCTTTCCATTTCCTATCTATGGTTACACTTTCCACTTTCTATTGTCTCTCTGTGTTTACACTTTCCATTTTCTAAGTTTACACTTTCCATATCCTATCTATGGTTTCACTTTCCAATTTCCATTGTCTATCTGTATTTACACTTTCCATTTTCTATATTTCTACTCTCCCTTCTTATCTATTGTTACACTTTCCAATTTCCATTGTCTATCTGTGTTCACACTTTCTATTTTCACACTTTTCATTGCCTATCTGTGTTTATACTTTCCATTTACTATTACTTGCATCCTGTGTGAATTGTGGAAATTATTCATAGATGCATGTGCCATGTACACGTCATTTTTCCATGGATAGTTTTTATCATATTTATTTTTCCAGTTCATTTAAAAGTTTTATCACCTTGACAAGTTTTATACGTTGATATTGATGCATTTAGTTTTTATCTGCGTGAATTTACTATTAATATTATAATCTCATCGTAATGAAGTGCCAAAAAACTCCTACAAGAAGTATAATAAATTACTTTTTATCTTTGCCTTTTAAAAGACTTTTACCCTTATTGCAAAATGCAATTTTGTAAGCATTTTTCATATTGTAATTATCGCCAGATACTTGCCCTATAAAAAGTCTGCATAAACCTCGGGGTATTTAATTTTGCAAAGGGAAAGGACCATTAATGTTCAAAAACTCTTAATTCGCGTGAAAATGTTAATGTTTCTAGATAGTGATTCATTTCCACTTTTTCTAAATCCTTTGGTCAGGGATTGACTTTATGATAACTTGTTTACTTACTGTGTTTATACAATGAATTGACTATAGAAATAAAGATATAGATAGAACATTACTATAACTTTAAAGATCATGGTCAGTGGTAGATGGAAACGGTTTGGGCATGTTCTTCCCACTCCAAATGAGAGATTAGTTCACCAAACTTATAACTGGGCTCCACAAGGCACTGAAAGAGTTGGAAAACCCAAGCCTACATGGCTGAGGACTATGAAACGTGAAGTAGATGATGAATGGAAAAGTATTGATTTAAAAGCTCAAGGTAGAGGCGACTGCCGAAATCTAGCCGAGGCCCTTTGCGTCAATAGGCGTAGGAGGAGATGTGAATGATGATAATAACTTTAAAGCATTTCGGGTTTGGAATAGATAAAAATAGTTAACATTAGATGCAGTCATTTCTAGTCCACTGCTGGACAAAAGCCTAAGGCATGTCAATTCGTGGCTAGGGTTTGGCCATTTTTCATCACCACGCTGGCCAGGGAGGATTGGTGATTCTGAGATTTTCGTGTGATCTCTCACAGCAAACCAACCTAGTATGAGTGACCCTGACTATGACAGCTTTGTTGATAATTGTGATGCATAAACCATATCACTATGTTAAGGTACCAAAATTCAGAAAGGGGAGATAGGTAAACTACCGTATCAAATAGCAATTGCAAATCTCAGGTTTCGTGATTCAGAATAATAACAGTATGGTAAATACATATAATATTTTAATTTTATAATCGTACAGCTGTATTTTTAACATAAAGGGCAAAATTAACAGCTGCAGGTAACTGTGCGAGCGAGCAGTTAGGATCTCTGTACAAAGAGGATTTATAACGCTTAAAACCCTTACAGAGAAATTTAATTACAGCCAGATCTTTGCTCAGACAACATCTATAACGTTCAAGACGATTCTAGATGAATTAAATTATCGCCAGATCTTTCCTCAAACAGCATATAAACCGTTTAAAATGCTCCAGGAACACTAAAATTAGTGCCATATCTAAGGTCGGACTGCATCTATACCGTTTAAAATGCTCTCAGAAGACTAAAATTACTGCCATATATAAGCTCGGACAGGATCTGTACCATTTAAAATGCTCCTAGAAGTCTTAAATTACTGCCATATCTAAACTTGGACATCATATGTAGCATTTAAAATGCTCAAAAGACCAGAATTACTGCAATATCTAAGCTGGGACAACATCTATACAGTTTAAAATGCTCCCAGAAGACTAAAATCACTGCCATATCTAAGCTCGGACAGCATCTATACCGTTTAAAATGCTCCCGGAAGACTAAAATTGCTGCCATATCTACGCTCAGACAGCATCTTACCGTTTAAAATGCTCCCAGAATACTAAAATTGCTGCCATATCTAGGCTCAGACAGCATCTTACCGTTTAAAATGCTCCCAGAAGACTAAAATTACTGCCATATCTAAACTCGGACAGCATCTATATCATTTAAAATGATTCCAGAAAACTAAATGCAACTCTCTATATCTCATCGGATAGCGAGCTTTTATGACATCGTAAGTGAAAGGTGTTAAAAACTCACAGATAAATTCAAGCACATGCAGGAAATAACAGGTTATCAGTGTGAGAGGAGAGCGATAACGAACCAAAAGACAAAAAGAAAGAAAAAAAAAAATACCAGCCTCAACTTGGTGCCGGTCCCAAGCCTTGCTAAATCGGGAGGGTTGGCGGCAGGTAAGACATCCGGCCATATAAAATTTGCCAAAACAAATAGGGACAGTGAATATTATAAGAATAAAATTAATGCTAGATGGAGAAAGTTGGCCAGAAACATCAACCCTACATAGAAGTGGGAAAAGATGCAGACAAAGAAGTGTACGAGCGTGTGTAATACACGCACGGTACATAACCACGACAAATCTCTTTCTTCATTGATTTTCGTATTAAAAAAAAAAAAAAACGTAATTTATCAAAGTCCTTGCATAGGTCAATGCCAAAATATGTCTAACGCCTTTTTTTCCTTTTTCAACATCTGTCTATACAATTTTTCTCACTTAGATTCGTTGTTGACTCAATCCCAAGAAGAATGTTTTTTTTTTTTTTTTCGGTCATTCCTGTTCTTCGACCAATCTTATCAACGCGAATCTGACAATGAGTCAAGTGTCCCTCCATCTCGTTGACATTTACCGCAAACCGATCGACTTTTTTTTTATCGATATCGTCAGTAGGTTGACAAGAAAAGATTCACGTTCAATGCTTTTTCATCCTCAGATGCCAAAGTGAAAGAATTTTTTTTTAATACTATCCAGTACGACGTTTGAACTGTGCCTTTTTTATTTTTATCATAGAATTCTTCCTCGTAGTTTTTATAGATACTGAAAATTAGGTTGTTACTTTTTTATGATCCTAAAATTTAGATATTTTTTTCGCATATATTTTTTTTTTCCTTCATCTGATTTCTGTAACAGAGCCGTAGTAGTGTATTGGAAACGTCCCTGTTTAGCAATATGCAGGACTGGGGTTCGAGTCTTGCTAAAGCTC
>NC_090730.1:174026010-174027876 GCF_036898095.1 Palaemon carinicauda
AGTAGGTAGTGTAATTATTTCCCCCCTGGAAGCCTCAAATTTCCCACCAGGGGGAAATTTCCCCCAGGTTGGGAACCACTGCTCTAAATCATGAGCTTGATCACAGACATGTCGAGAAATCGCCTCCCTAATCAGCCGAGGCTACAGTTCAAAAGGGGAAGTCCAACTGTCGTGACACCGCTATTGGCCTCATCTTGGAACAGGGTTGCCAGGTTTTCTGAATGAGAAAAGGCCAAACTTTAATCAACAGCAGCTTTAAACACCAACTCATCAGTAGAAAAGGCCAAATATATAGTATTTAAGGCCCTACTTTTCTTTCATGATATTACTAAAGGCTAAAATTTTTTTTGAAAAGGCAAAATTTGAGGGTTTTTTTGGCGTGAAAAAGGCCAACCTGGCAACACTGTCTTGGAACGCGGTTAGTCATATAATTACTCGCTCCAACAAGTTCTCGCTTCGGTCCAATCAATCAAGAGCACGGAAACGATTGTTCCGCAGATATTGAGATATTGATCTAGACGCACAAAGGGACTAAAGGAGGTATCTTAAGTGGTGGGTCAATACACCTACTCGGTATTGCAAGGGGGAAAAAAATACATTCTCATTCACGTTATTGGAATTCAGTGCTTGAGGGCTGTTATACAATGGACAGGAAGCGATTTACATGCGTTGTTCCGTATTGATAATCTCCGGAGGCAAATAATACAATTGCTCTAAGAAGTGTTGAGTGTTTTTGTTTTTTAAATCATAATTCTAATTTTGAGTTAAGTTGTCTTTGTTTTATGTGCAACTTTCTTGGGGTTCTTGTTTTGCAGTTTGTTGCTATCTATTTTTTATTTATATATATTTTTTTGAGTTGTTGTTGTGTTTTTGTTTTTTGAAGAAGTGATACTAACCTCGAATTAAATTGTTTTTATTTTATGTGCAACTTTCTTGGGGTAGCTTTTATGCGGTTCGTTGCGATACAATTGTTTTTTTTTTTTCCTAGAGTTGTTGAGTGTTTTTGTTTTCTGAAAAGGGATTCTAACCTCGAATTAAGTTGCCCTTGTTTTATATGCAACTTTCTTGGGGTTCTTTTTTGCAGTTCCTTACGACACCATTTTAGAGTTTTGAGTGTTTTTGGTCTTTGAAAAGTGTTGATTATTTTTTACGCTTTGTTGCGATACAGTTTTTTTTTTAGTTATTGGGTGTTTTTGTTTTTTTCAATCGTGATTCTAACCTCGAATTAAGTTGTCTTGGTTTTTTATGCAACTCTTTTGGGGTTCTTTTTTTCAGTTCATTGCAATACAAATGTGTGTTTTTTTTTTTATAGAGTTGTTGAGTGTTCTTGTTTTTTGAATAGTGATTCTAACTTCGAATTAAGTTGTCTTTGTTTTATATGCAATTTTCTTGGGGTTGTTTTTTGCAGTTCGTTGCGATGAAATTGTTTTTTAAAGAGTTGTTAAGTGTTTTTGGTTATTGAAACGTGATTCTAACCTCGAATTAAATTGCCTTTGTTTTATAAGCAACTTTCGTGCCCCCCCCCACCCTTTTTTTTGCAGTTCGTTGCGTCATTCATTGTTATTTTTGTTTATTAGATCTCCAATTCGATGGTTGGGTAACAAATGCTTATAAAAAGATTATAGATAACCTTTTATATGAAGGAAATGGACTATTTTTTTGAGACCCAGAAACCTCTCTCTCTCTCTCTCTCTCTCTCTCTCTCTCTCTCTCTCTCTCTCCTCTCTCTCTCTCTCTCTCTCTCTCTCTCTCTCTCTCTCTCTCTAATCTAGCAACTGTATGGGTAGTTTTATTCCTTGAACTAGTCAACAAACTTCCTTTAAAGAATTAACTATCTGTCTGATTGTGTGTGTTTTAATGAGTGTC
>NC_090730.1:174040876-174043376 GCF_036898095.1 Palaemon carinicauda
TTTTTTTTCTTTCTCTCTCTAAAACATTTATCTGACATCCACTGATAGTGAATATAATTCTAGAAAGGCATACACATTTTTAAGCTTCTTCTACCCTTTTTGATAAAATAAGTCTTTTAATCATAATTTACCTTTTATCGAAGCTTACATAGCTCATCATTACCATGTTTATGTGACAACATATTTAATGAAAGGTGAAAAGGGGTTTAGTAGCCACAGTTGTATACTGGTCGGTTGCTCTAATTAATTAGCAATTAGGTGATGATTAATCTTGGAGACTTGTTATCATAGTTTACAGATTATGGAATTATTGTCCCAATCTCATTGGAAGGAAGTATTCTAGTTTGAGAAGTGGAATGTAATAGTTATTGAAAAAGTAATATGGCCTATATAATAAAGTGTAAGTTTCTGACTATATATATATATATATATATATATATATATATATATATATATATATATATATATATATATATATATATATATATATATATAAATATATATATATAAATATATATATATATATAAATATATATATATATATATATGTATATATATATATATATATATATATATATATATATATATATATATATATATATATATATATATATTATATTATATATATTATATATATATGTATATAAATATATATATATATATATATATATATATATATATATATATATAATATATGTGTGTGTTTATATGTGTTTATATGTGTATATATATATGTTTATATATATATATATATATATATATATATATATATATATATATATATATATATATATATATATATATACACACTCGCCAATAGGCTTAGGTGAAAGAGAGATTAGTCATACCCTGGTGAGAGGGGTACCCCCGAGAGGTAAACTAGGAAACCCCACACCCCCATAATTTTCGGAACCAGTGGGTTGTAGCTAGGAAAGGGGTCGGGGGTTGGAAGCATTCAATTTGTATGTGTTTGCATGTGCGTGTATGTTTGCATATCTATCTAAATGTATAGTCGTTATTTTTGACAGGTAAGGTACACTAGTAATAAATAGTTACAGAAGAAGAAAATAATTTACAAAGGGTTGTGGTGGTCGATGTGGTAACGTCTATGACTGGTGAACATCAGACTGGGGTTCGAGTCACGCTCAGACTCGTTAGTTTCTTTGGCCGCTGCAACATCACCATCCTTGCAAGCTAAGGATGGGGTGTTTGGGGTAGCCTATAGGTCTATCTGCTAAATCAACATCAGCCATTGCTTGGCCTTCCTTGGTCCTAGCTTGGGTGGAGAGTGGGCTTGGCTGCTGATCATATGTATATATAGTCAGTTTCTAGGTCATTTTCCTTCTAGCTAGGGCATTGTTACTGTCCTTTGCCCCTTCCATTCATGAGGGGAGTTTATACCTTTAAACCTTTAAAGGCATTTCAGAAAACTAGATCATATGTATATTTAGGGAAGCCATTAAGAAATTGACAGAGAGAAAGTCAAAAAAGAAAGTATTGAACAGGACGAGAAAGTAAAGTGCATTTGGTGGAAGAATTTATTCCACGGGGAAGTCCCGTGTAAAGTGAAAGGTCAATGGAAAGGTATGTCTCAGAATACAGAATGGAAAAGGGTCTGTCTGGAGACCTTTTGGAAGACCCACAGGTCGATGTATAATTGATATAAGGTGGGGAGACCTTAACGAGGTGAAAGGGTTTGTGTATTGCCATGATCATGGAAGCTGTACTATTATTATTATTGTTATTATTATTATTATTATTATTATTATTATTATTATTATTATTACTTGCTAAGCTACAACCCTAGTTGGAAAAGCAGGATGCTATAAGCCCAGGGGCCCCAACAGGGAAAATAGCTCAGTGAGGAAAGGAAAAAAGGAAAAATGAAATATCTTAAGAATAGCAACAACATTAGAATAAATATTTCATATATAAAATATAAAAACTTTAACAAAACAAGATAGATATTAGATAGAATAGCGTGCCCGTGTGTACCCTCAAGCAAGAGAACTCTAACCCAAGACAGTGAAAGACCATGGTACAGAGGCTATGGAACTACCCAAGACTAGAGAACAATGATTTGATTTTGGAGTGTCCTTCTCCTAGAAGAGCTACTTACCATAACTAAAGAGTCTCTCCTACCCTTACCAAGAGGAAAGTAGCCACTGAACCATTACAGTGCAGTAGTTAACCCCTTGGGTGAAAAAAAAATTGTTTGGTAATCTCAGTATTGTCAGGTGTTTGAGGAGAGAGGAGAATCTGTAAAGAATATGCCACACTATTCGGTGTAAGTGTAGGCAAGGGAAAGTGAACCGTAACCAGAGATAAAGATCCAATGTAGTACTGTCTGACCAGTCAAAGGACCCCATAACTCTCTAGTGGTAGTATCTCAACGGGTGGCTGTTGGTTTGCTGTCAACGATCAGACAAAAATCTACTACCATCACCATGCCCCAGTGACCAGCGTGGTGATGAAAATGTCCAAACCCCAGATATGACTA
>NC_090730.1:174047060-174049560 GCF_036898095.1 Palaemon carinicauda
TAGGGGTATTCTTTAGACTTATTTCAGAAGCAAGTCTTCTAAGAGCTATTCAAGTTTTACAAGGACATCTTCGCTTTTATGATTTTAAATTGGATTTCCTTTTATTCTTTATTCATAGTGAACGACATCGGCGTCAATGACCTTCGATGTCAAGATGCCAGAAAACTCAAAATCAATCAATCAATCTTTCTGATATACACTAGCTTACTGGTGTTTATGCGTTTTAAAAATATCAAGAAAACTACATTTGATGGAAATGAGATAAAATTATTATTATTATTATTATTATTATTATTATTATCATTAAAAGCTAGGTTATAACCCTTGCTGGAAAAGAAAGATTCTAAAATCCTAAGAGTTCCAACAGGGAAAACTAGCCCAGTGAGGAGAGGAGAAGAAAGAAAATAAATAAACTAAAAGAAAAGAAAAACCAATCAACATAAGATATTTTAAGAACAGTACAACATTGAATTGTATCCTTCACATATAAACTAAAATATATGAGGAAGAGAGATAAGACAGAACAGAATGCCCGAGTGTACCCCCAAGCAAGATAACTCTAATACAAGACAGTGAAAAGTCGTGGTAAGAGGCTATTGCCCTACCCAAGGCCATAGAATAGTGGTTTGATTTTGGTGTGTCCTCCTAGTTGAACTGCTTACCATAGCTAAATAATATTTTTTACCCTTACAAAGAGGAATATAGCGTCTGAACAATTATATTTAGTTAACCCCTTGAGAGAAGAAAGATTATTTTGTAATCTCAGTTTTGGCGTGTGTATGACGACAGAGGAGAATTTGGTTAGAATAGGCCAGGCTATTTGGTGTATATGGAGACAAGACAAAACGAGCCGTAACCAGAGAGAGGGGGATCCAATATAATAATGTCTGGCATCTCAATTGTTGGCTAGTGCCTTCTCCAACCTACTACCTATTTGATAACATGAAGACAGAAAATAGAAATGCGTAATAAGGAGCAGTAGAGGCACCGCCCCGCTAGCTTTGATATTTCATTAATATTCAGGTTAAGGTAATATCAGTTTACGTGTCGGGAGGCGACCTTTGATCGGTGGGACTCTCTGGCCACATATAAGGATATCTAATATCCCACATGCTCTTGTTGCGCTCCCAAAGCCTTGGGTAGATTAACTTCCATTTTCCTTCGTCCGTGCTACACATTGTGTAGAGCCCTCGTGATATGTTGTCAAAGGAGAGAGAGAGAGAGAGAGAGAGAGAGAGAGAGAGAGAGAGAGAGAGAGAGAGAGAGAGAGAGAGAGTGGGTGGTGTGGTAATTATTGGAATAGCATAGATAATGTTGTGTGAATTAATTCAAAATTTTAATGAAAAGGTCTTATATATATGTATATGTGTGTATATATATATATATATATATATATATATATATATATATATATATATATATATATATATATATTTATATATATATATATATATATATATATATATATATATATATATATATATATATAAATATATATATATATATATATATATATATATATATATATATATATATATATATATACATATACATATACATGTAAATATATGCATATATATATATACACACACACACACACACATATATATATATATATATATATATATATATATATATATATATATATATATATATATATATATATTATATATATATATATATATACATATATGTATATATGGTAGTCTACATGAGGAAATTGAAAGATGTCTATATGTGGAAACGCTCTACAGTTTTGTCCGCCAATGGACCTTTTTTTGGAGAGTTTATTATGCAAAGCATAACTTATTTTGAGAAGTAAGTTAAAAATATCATGTTTACTACCACACAACAAATATAGCCGTTTCTATTCCACTGTAGGACAAAGGCCTCAGACATGTTTTCATTCATGTCTGGGTTTTGCCTAGTTTTCATCACCATGCTGGCCAGTATAGATCAGTAATGGTGGGAGACTTTTGTCTGATCTCTTAAAGCAAGCCAATCTAGCATAGGTGGACCTGACTAGTTAAGCTTAGCTGATCATGACGGTACATAAACACTTTCACCACGTTAAGGTATTCCCACTCAGAAAGGGAAATGGTCAGTGTGTGATTGAGGCAAACGAGGTTAGCAATGTCCTGGCTGATCGTTTCTTGAATGTATCAAGTAATGGTGAAGCAGTTCCTTATCATCAGTATAGGAGCATTGAAGAAGAGGAAATCTTAAATTTTACAACAGGAAGGGAAGAGACATACAATTCTCCTTTTACTGAAAGAGAATCTGAATCCGCACCTTTAACAATACAGCCCCTGGACCTATTACCACACTGAAATGGTAATAAAACATGAAGAGATGTCGAAGAGAATAATGAAATTGACAACATGGAGGTCATTGACCGGTCAAAGAAAGGATTTTAGATAACATCAATTTTATTAAACGGGCGAACAAAAATGCATCAAATCCTGAACACGAAATATTGTTATTACATATACTGAATGAG
>NC_090730.1:174054560-174064560 GCF_036898095.1 Palaemon carinicauda
AATAGATTTTTCGCTTCGCTCAAAATCCGTTTTTTGGGCTCAAGCCATGTCGTCCTGATGGAAGTGTACCAGAGCATTACTGTATCTGTGGATTCTCAGAACGTGCCGTACTCCCCGGAGATATTTATTCCCGGTCGACTAGACCTAGAGACCTAAGATGTTACCGTTATACATCTTTTCAACTAACTATAAACTATGTTAGAGCTTCCTGCCCCCTACAGGGAAGAGTCCTACTAGACTCTGGAAAGTCTCGAAGAGTACATATATCTATGTATGAATCTCAGGCAAGCTAATATAGTGGCCTCGCCCTATATTAGGTAAAGCATAGTTTGTATAGAACTACTGCGTCAATATATTGACCAGTCATCCGCACAATACTTGTATTGGACAAAGGTTTATATCCGCATAGGAAGAAACTAATAAAACCGCCCTCGTCCCTTTATGGGACGGAGTCCTCCCATTAGGGGACTTACATAAACCAATGCAACATAGCTTGCAAAACAGAACAATTCTATCAGAATTATCCCAGATAAGATACATAGAATTTAAATGCTCAATTATACCAATAAATTGACACAGGTGAAAGAGACGCAAGGTTCTCAAGAACAAGTTTATTGACAGATAATAAACAGACAGGTTAACAACAAATATATATATTTATATAAAAGGGGATAACCCAAAACTTTAAGCATAAGTATGATAGTAAACAGAACTTGTTTATCTGAAAGAAAAACCATTAAACACCACTTTAATGAGATACCAAGGTATCAAGTCATAAAAAATCTGTATTACAACTCAATCACATTAGCGTTAGAAACGCTTGGCACACATGTCTGAACTTATGCGAGGTTCACCTTTGAAGGAAGGAACAGTCTGTATGGGCACTTGGTGCCCTCATTTTAGTTTGTAGTACAGTATGTACCTACACACTCACCCTGGACTTAATCGTCCCAATTAAGATCACTGTTCCTCGCAGAGTTAAACAGTAGGGTTAACTACACGACCCACTGCTACCACAGATCTCTTAAGTTCCTCTACTTGCTTCGCATAGTGGCGAAAGAACACCCTGGAAGATTTCCAGCCCGTGTATGAACGGAGATGTTCAAAATCCATACAATGAGGCAACTTTCCTCGGATCGTGACCTGCGAGTGTACTGTCAGGATCCGCTCTGCGAATAAAATATGTCATTTTCGCTCTGAGTTGATTCAGAGATAAATTTGAGCCTGATGTTTCTCCCCTGAATAGTTGACTACCCTTGAAGTCTGAAGTTCTACGAAGATAGACCTTTAGGCATTCTACTGGACATAGAGATGCATCTTCTTTCAGAGGGCAGATTCTCCAGGGACCCCACCTGTTGGTGGGTAACTCATTCTTGGCGAGAAACGTAGGATCCGGAAACAGGTTCAGCTCCCCCCCATCCAGGAACTGAACACGACCTGCCTCTCTCGAGAGGGCTACGATCTCACTAACCCTGGCCCCGGACGCGAGTGCAAATAGGAAAATAACTTTTTGCGTTAAATCCTTTAACGCACATTCTTCATTGCTCAACAGGGAGGCGAAATGAAGAACTATGTCTAAAGACCATGAAATGGGCTTTGGAGGTGCTGAAGGTCTGAGCCTAGCGCAGGCTTTCGGAACTTTATTAAAGATCTCGTTACCTAGGTCGATCTGGAAGGCAAATAAAATGGGTCTCATCAAAGCCGATTTACATACTGAAATCGTGTTAGCTGCCAATCCTTGGCCATGGAGGTGGATGAAGAAAGATAAGCAGAAGTCTGTTGAGATCTCCTGCGGATTCTTTGCCTTTACAAAGGCCACCCACTTTCTCCAAGATGACTCATATTGCCTTCTAGTCGATTTGCACTTGTATTCCTCTAGGAAGTCTATGCTAGCTCTCGAAATCCCGAAACGCTTTCTCACCGCTAGGGCGAGAAAATCATGAGCTGCAGGGTCTGGGTTTTCTGTAATGAAGCGCAGACAGTCGACTTCTGGACTCGCTGGGTCAGAACTGGATGTGGTAGCGGCACGAACTTCATCAGTAGTTCCAACGCCAAGGGGAACCACATACTGTTCGCCCACTTGTGGGCCACTATTGCCGCTACCCCCTTGAAGGATCTCAGTTTGTTGAGGACCCTCAACAGAAGGTTGTGAGGAGGGAACAGATAAATCCTGGACCACCTGTTCCAGTCGAGGGACATTGCGTCCACTGCTTCCGCTAAGGGGTCCTCGTACGGGGACACGTACAGGGGCAACTTCTTGTTGTCTTTCGTCGCAAAGAGGTCTATTTGCAGTTCTGGGACTTGATTCAGAATGAAGGAAAATGATCCTGCGTCTAAGGACCATTCCGACTCTATCAGTGTGAACCTGGATAGAGCGTCCGCTGTCACATTGCGGACTCCTTGAAGGTGAACTGCCGACAGGTACCACTTCTTCTTTTCTGCCAATCGGAAAATGGCTAACATCACTTGGTTGAGAGGTGGTGACCTCGACCCTTGTCGATTCAAGCATCTCACAACCACCTCGCTGTCTGTCACCAATCTTATGTGGATCGAGTGACGCGGGGAGACTTTCTTTAAGGTAAGGAGCACTGCCATAGCTTCTAGAAAGTTTATATGAAAGGTCCTGAATAGCTTGGACCAAGTCCCCTGGACTTTTTTCCGATGAGAGTGACCTCCCCATCCCTCCTTTGAGGCGTCTTAGTGAATCGTCATCGACGGGGGAGGTGGCTGAAGAAGAACCAACTTCTTTAGATGTCTGGCTTGGGACCAAGGTCTGAGAAGAGTACGTAGCCGAGGCGGCACTGGTCTTCTCAGGTCTCTTCGCGCGTTTGATGCATACCTTCTCCAAACTCCGGTTGCATCCTTTAGCTGTGCTCTTAGCACTGGGTCTGTCACTGAAGCAAACTGGAGAGAGCCTAGTACCCTCTCCTGTTCGCGTCTTGATATCCATTTGGAATCTAGAAGTCTCTTGACAGAGCCCGCTATCTCCTTCCTTTTCTTCATTGGGATGGAGAAACTGTGTGACAAAAGGTCCCAGTGGATTCCCAGCCACTGGAACTTTTGGGATGGAGAAAGTCGAGACTTTTTCTTGTTGATCTTGAAGCCTAGGTACTCTAGGAACTGGATCACCTGACTGGAAGCTTGTAAGCATTCGGTCTCGGATGCTGCCCACACCAGCCAGTCGTCCAGGTAGGCTACTACCTGAATTCCCTTTAGGCGTAATTGTTTGACAGCTGCGCTCGCAAGCTTCGTGAAAATCCTTGGGGCTATGTTTAGCCCGAATGGCATGGCTCTGAAGGCGTACAGTTTCCGTTGTAGCCTGAACCCTAGGTAGGGGGAGAGTCGACGGCTGATCGGGATGTGCCAATAGGCGTCTGACAAGTCTATAGAGACTGAGTATGCCCTCTTGGGCAGTAAGGTCCTTATGTGTTGCAGTGTTAGCATCTTGAATTTGCAATTCACTATGAACTTGTTGAGTGGTGACAAGTCCAGAATGACTCTGAGCTTTTCCGAGTCTTTCTTGGGAACACAAAACAGCCTCCCTTGGAATTTGATGGACTTCACCTTTCGGATCACATTTTTCTCCAACAGTTCTTGAACGTACTCCTCCAAAATGGGGGTGGAGTGTTGGAAAAACCGAAGGCATGGGGGTGGAGTGCTGTACCAGCTCCAACCCAGTCCATTCTTGAGTAGGCTTTGGGCCCAGGGATCGAAGGTCCAGCGATCCCAAAATTTCATTAGTCTCCCTCCTACCGGTATCGTTTCACTTGGACTGCCGTCCTGAGGTCTTGCCTCCTTGACCACGACCACCTCTGAATCCCCTTCCCCTTGAGGGGCGCCTAGACGAGCCTCTGGCTGCTCCTCTAGGCTTTGCACGAAAGGAAGAAGACTGTCCTTCGAACGTTGGGGTGAATGTGGTTGACTGACCTGGCACAGCCTGGGGTACCCACTGAAAAGTAGTCGGGGTTTGTGCCACCATCTGGGGCACTGGAGGCAAAGGCAATTGCAGTTGCTGTTGCTGTCTATAAGGCTTGGCTGGCCGAGACGGTAGCCTAGTCCTCATATTCTTCCTCTTAGGTTGAGGACCCTCATCCGGGGAAGATTTTCTTTTGATAGCCAGGCCCCACTTCTGGAGAAGGTTTCTATTCTCCACGGCGGCCTTATCAACAACCTCTTTGACCACATCGGTAGGGAAAAGGTCTTTTCCCCAAATGTTGGAGGATATTAACTTCCTTGGCTCGTGTCTCACCGAAGCCCCGGTGAACACGAACTCCCTGCAAGCTCTCCTTGCCTTGACGAAGCCATAAAGGTCCTTCGTCACTGTGGCTAGGTGAGACTTAGCCACAACCATGAACATTTCATGGACCTTAGGGTCACTTGCCATCGTCTCAAGAGTAGTCTGATGAGACATTGAGGCAGCCAGTCTTTCTTTTGTCTCGAACTCTCTTCGTAAAAGAAATTCGGACAACTTGGGGAGGTCCTCGCCGAATTGCCGTCCGGCAATATCAGCCTCCAACTTTCCCACTGAGAATGTCAGATGGACATCCTTCCAGTCCTTGTGGTCCATAGGCAGAGCCAGCGACAAGGGTTTACACTCCTCCAGGGAGGGGCAAGGCTTGCCGGCCTCGATTGCCTTTAGGACAGCCGCAAACCCTTTTTGTAAAAAGGGGAAGGCTCTATCAGAAGAGGACACAAAAGAAGGGAGCTTCTTGCTCAATGCTGCTACCTTCGAATTCGAGAAGCCCCTCTCTTTCATCGAGGATGAAAGTAGGGCTTGAGCCTTAGCATGGTCCATAATAATGACCTCTTTCGGCTCTGTCTCCTCCCTTGAAGCTGGTTCTTTTCTCAGCCGGACATAGCAGTCCGGATATGATGCCTTGCTGGGCCAGAATTCTACCTCCTCTAGGAGAACTGAACCCAGCTTATCCGAAATGACGATCTTACCAGTCGTCATTGGCATGTGCTCAGCATACCTCCATGGGTTAGCGTCTGAGCATATGGGAAGGTCTTTCACATTGAGCCTTTTCCGGGGCCCATGTGATTCTGCTAGGGACTGCATACGCAGTTCCATTGCAGCCGCCTTCTCCTGATTCTCCTTCTGCATTTGTTGGATCATTCCAACAATCGAAGAGAGGGCCTGTCCCAGTTCTACTGGGAGACCAGCGGATGTTGAGGGGATGGGCTCCGGCATCTGAACCGGAGTAGCCGACACCTCGTCGACCCCATCCTCTGCGACATCCGGGGTTTGAACTTGATCCTGACCTTCTGCCAGGAGGTCTTCTTCCAAACCTTCGTCCACATCAGACATCCTGTCACACAACTGGATGTCTTGCATCGCATCTGCGACTTCCTCGTCCACCTGGACTAGGTCTTGGGGGATCTCCTCTTGAGGCTGGGGAATCACTGCTTCAGCTGATGCCTGGGGAAAAAGATACGCCCTCATCTTCTCACTAGGAAGATAAGGGCCAGAGGTGTTCTTCTTGAAGCCCCTTACCCAAGTACGGAGCTTTTCCCTAGCTATATCCCTTGATTCCGTCGTTCTAGGGGAATCAAAAGCCTCAGTAATCAGGTTAGTGCATACAGTACATACCTGAGGGTCCCAATACTGGAGATCATCCTTGGAGACAGCGCATGCTGCGTGTCTCCTACAACACTCATGTCCGCAGAGGTTCCTGCTACGGACATTGCAGAAAACATTTCCGCACTTCGGAGGGTCCTCCTGTAAAGAGAAAAAATTTCCATGAGTATCAAGTGAACTATGTATCACTGGATATGCATAGTATAGCATAACAATTCATAAAGGAAAGACACACACTTGTGTTTCCCTCACAACCCATTGTTGCAGCTTTCCAGATAATAAAATCAAAATTGGTTTATCTCTACTAGAGTAACCAATGCAAGGTTTCCAGAGGAAACAGGTGGAGCTCACACCTAGGCAATGATTTTAAAATCCTGGATAATAGACGGGGAAGACTCTGCTTCCTGTCTGAGGGCAACAGCAAAGGGCTGTGCAAGAAAACACAATAGTGTTAGAAGATACAGTGCTGTACCTAAACTTTTACTATAGTTTTCTTCTTACTGTATATGCTATACAGAAGAATACTAGTACAGTATAGGAGGATGTGTGCCGGCCTGCCTTTGCCGGCCGGCACACACCACAATTAGCTTTAAAGTATACTACTTAACAGCTATAGGGCGGCAGCCTTCTGGTTCAAATGCTTGTGCCGTCGGCAGTAACTGCCGGCCAGCAACAGCCAGTGTTGGCCGGCAATGACTGCCGGCCAGTAACTACACAAGGTAGTACCTAGCTGCCGGCCACACTCTTGGTGACCGGCAGACAAGGACTGACATAAGCCGGCCGGCAAAGGTACAAGACCAATGCCAGCCGGCAGCAAAAGAACCAGAAGACTACACCTGCCCGGCTGTCTGCCTCATAGGCCGGCAGCCGGGACAGGTACAGCACTAGAAGAAAATAGAATGGATGCCGGGATAAGAGTGTACACGACCCCCAAAGCCCGGCAACCGAAAGAGTGCATATAAGGAAGGGGAGAAACTTAATTCAGGCTTCCTTGACCAATGCCGTCCGGCTCTGTCGGCAGGCATGGATGAGGGACCAAGAGAGGTCCGGGCAGCACTCGAAAACATAAGGCCCTTGCCGGCCAGCATCTCAGCCGGCCGGCAATGGCCTTAGTCAATTCCACATCCCAACCTATACTAGGTCCAGAAGTAGAATGACGTACAGTACAGTAATACCCCTGCCGGCCAGCTCTGCCGGCCGGCAGGGTACAGTACAGTAATGGCAAGGCCATTACGGAGATAGAGGGGGAAGGGACAAAAGGGTCCTGCCAACCTTGCTTTAGTGACAGATCACCCGCAGCCAAGAACTCTGTCTTAGCCTAAGGGAGATCTAAGGGAAAGGGCCAGCAATACTTGCCAGCTTCCAAAGCACCAAAGCAAGGAAGGCGTTGCTATTCCCAAGGGAAGATTTTATCCTCCCCAAGAACAGCAACAGGACTTTAGTCTGGTCGATCACAAAGGGAGGAATCATACTACAGAAACCTTCGATAGTGACCTAAGGGAGCTAAGCTCCCTTTAAAAGTGTTAGGTCAGCGAGGGGAACTCTGCCCCAAGCCAGACAACACGGACCAGACTAAAAAACTCTGTTGTTCTGTCCCTCTTTGAACCAGACTTTGCTGGAACAGGAAGGTACAGTAACACCCTAGTATAGTTTTATCGAAAATAAATTCGGAAAAAAACCACTTAGGGATAAGCCCAAGGCTTAAACAGAGGGGAAGGGATTGCATACCTTCTCCGAAGAAAAGAAAGCAACCGGGGAGAATAATAAAGTATACTAAGGCTCCATAAGCAATTAACCTAGGCACCAAGAGAATCGATTACCTAATTCACCGAAACTCTCACGTATACAATCTTGGAAATATTCCACACAGTCTAAATTGTATAAAATATAGCCTAAAGCTTTAATAAACTTTTAATTACACTCGGAAAAACCAAAATCATGCATTAAGTACTAGGACCAAACGACTAGGCTACATGGCCTAGCGTAGGCCAGAATGGCGAATACTTCGCCAAATAATACTAAGCACGAAAGGAAATCCTATGTAACGCTAAATAGCTAAAATTTATTAAGCAAAACAACCAGGAATGTCACTCTGACTAACTAATTTATACCTAGCGAGTGACAGTGTCCAGGACACCTCTGGTAGGCTACGGCTCTTGTATCAAAGATTAATCCTATTAATCACTCAAAATTTTACCAAGAGCCTACATTTATACATAACAGACACTATACTCAACTTATCCGAGGCCAACAAAGACGGAGAAGCCATGAAAAGCTGAATAAATCCAAGATTTGCGAGAAAAACAGGAAAAAACACCGAGTTGTTAAGCTACGCAAAAAGGAATGCAGATGGCGCCAGGATTGGCGCCAGGCACGCATACGAATCGGGGGATTGGGAGGCCTTGGGAGCGGCCCCCCCCCTTTTTCTTCCCGAATTCGTATCTCGTCAATCTCCCTCTTACGAGACGAATCTCTATTTAGGTAGTAGATTGCCATGTGACGTGTCTAGAATACGTCCTCTGATATGTCGCGATATCCTTTTCACGAGGGATACTCGCTCCAGGAGTTAGAATTCTGGTACCTTAAGGTAAATTCTCTGGGAATATCGCCGTAGTTGTAATATACCCTAGGAAGCTACCCTATAGGAACTTCCATCAGGACGACATGGCTTGAGCCCAAAAATATATATATATATATATATATATATATATATATATATATATATATATATATATATATATATATATATATATATATATATATATATATATATATATATATATATATATATATATATATATATGTATGTATGTATATATATATATATATATACATATATATATATGTATATATATGTATATATATACATATATATATATATATATATATATATATATATATATATATATATATATATATATATATATATATATATATATATATATATATATATATATATATATATATATATATATATATATTATATATATACATATATATACATACATATATTCATTGGAATATAGTCTTAAACAATATATCAATGATATCACCCTTACCTACACACAGACACATTTAAACACAAGCAAAAGCAATAACAGTAAAAAGTGGAGAACAGAATGACGAACTACAAGTAGGAAATCTTCAAAAATGGGTCGTGGCACAGTTGGAGATTATGAAAGTTGCCCGGAAACTAAGTAGAAGAAAAATAAAGCTTCCAAGACAAACTTTAGAATTTGGGAGCACCGAGTGCTTCCCGCACGAAGTTGTTTGAGTTTAAACAACAAAAATAAATTGCTTCTAGCGTTCACGTCCTATTTCTCATTTCATTTCTCTTTTTACTCCATAAAGTTTTAAATGACACTCATGAATGGCAGAAGCAAGGGGCAGTGACAATATCCTAGCAGGACAATGACCTAGAGACTAAAGGCCTCTCATGAATGGTAGAGGCAAGGGTCAGTGAAAATGCCCTAGGGCCTAGCAGGACAACTCTCTAGAGACTCACCATATAACTATATGATCAGTGCTTAAGCCCCTTCTCTACCCACGCTAGGAACAGGGAGGACCGGTCGTCAGCAGCCATTATATGCCCCACCCCTGATTTATTTTTGGCCAATTTTCATCATTACGCTATCCTTGGTGGGAGATTTTTTGTTTAATCGCTAATAGCAAACAAACCAACCTAGTATTAGTGGCCATAAAAAAGAACCATCAATGTGGGTTTGGGCCACTTTTCATCACCAATCTATCCAGAGAAGTTTGATGATGGTGGGAGATTTTCGTTTGATCGGTCTCAGCAATCCAACCTAGTATTGTTGGTCATAAAACATATTTAGTGTCGTAGATTTCCAAAGGGAAGTATAAACGCTTTATGCATGTATTCACATATGAAGGTATATATGTATAAAAAATGGGAGGGAAAACTTATATCTCGATTATATAGTAATCCGTCAAATTAATCCGTGAGAGAAATAAAGAATCGAAAGATGTCGTGTCGATCTATGACAAGTTTTGAAATTGAAGTCACACGAGCAGTGTGAACCTTCACATGCAGAGCAGATATCATTCCAAATTCGATTTTGTAGTTGCCAGGAGAATTTTTATGAGAGAGAGAGAGAGAGAGAGAGAGAGAGAGAGAGAGAGAGAGAGAGAGAGAGAGAGAGAGAGAGAGAGAGAGAGAGAGAGAGAGATAGAGAGAGAGAGCACTGTCTGAAGACCAAGGATATCGATTTAAGATCATCTAAAGAGAATGTCAAACTGTGATTATTTCAGGTCACACGTAAGTGTCAGCATGAAACTCGGCGTGGCTATGCAGTTGAATTTAAACTCGGTTATGTATATATATATATATATATATATATATATATATATATATATATATATATATATATATATATATATATATATATATATATATATATA
>NC_090730.1:174088445-174110945 GCF_036898095.1 Palaemon carinicauda
AAGTCACTAAAATCGAGCAGTTCGATCAAGATTGGAAAATAGCGCCTACATACATATAGGTTTAGATATGTTTCTACATGACATTTTTGTAGTTTTTGGGGTATTGTGGCACTATAAAGGTAGGTATATAGTGAATAAATTGTGGTTTAATGTTATTCCTGTTTGGAAATGTTGAATTAATCTTCAAATATTTGTTTCTTTACAGGAGTGAATAAAAGTTCTGCGCCATCACTGTGAACAATATAAACAAAGATGTCCATCTCTGTAACTTCTGGAGAACCACCAACAAAAAGACCGTCAATTGACTTCAATCGATGTCTAAAATGCCAAGGGGAAAAATGGACGAACACTAAAAGCAAAGGAAAAGAGCTGGAAGCACTGACATGTCCTAAAAGCGAAAGTTATCAGAACTTCCTTGACACTATCGAGCTCCGAGCTGAATATGGGAATCAAGACTTCGTTCAATTAAATCAACGGATGCGCGGTTTATCAGCAGAAATCCTGAACGACAACCATGCTGTTTGGCACAGGATATGCTATAGTGAAGTCACACATAAGGGACACACTGAGAGAGACCAGAAGCGCTATGAAAAGGCACTTACAACAAGCGACCCTGGTATGTTGTCTTACAGGAAAGATGGGGGCTGACCCACGTCATCAACTGCCACTCTTGCGTCTGACAGCGATGCAGGTGTTGATTCGACCAATAGAAAGCTCACACGATCTCACGTGAGTGCATTTAACAGAGAACTATGCTTCTACTGCCAAGAAATCAAACACACCAAAAAAACACGCCAGGGCAGGATCCACACCAGAGGAGCTTCATATATGTAGAAGTGCAGACATTGGACAATCAATCAAAAAAATTGTTGATGCCAGTGACAAAGACTTGTGGAAGCTAAACATGGCCGACATCCTTGCAGATGGAGACTTTCTTTCCAGGGACATCAGATACCACAAAAGCTGCCATACGATGCACTGGCAACGCTATTTGCAACATTCCCAAAGACCCAGTACAAAGAAGGACCATTCGAATGAAGACACAGTGGCATTCATATCAGCTGAGATAGAATTTTTCGCCGAACTACGAGAGCGTTTGGATAATGGAGACATTATAACACTGACCGATGTTGCTGCATTGTACTCTGACATGATGTACGACCATCGAATTCCCGACAAGCAAATCTCACGACAGGCCCTCTTAGCAAAAAATTAACAAAATATTACAATTTCACAATCACTGATGCCAGAGGAAGGAAGCCCGCAGTGATACATTCCAGGGAATCTGGTCGGTCTGCCATAGACCAGGCAATGGAGGAGAGAGACCTGAAAGCAGACATAACAGCAATCTACCGCTGCTCAAAGGTCATCAGACAAGCAGTGCTAAAGACCAGAAAAGAACATCCGTGGTCCTTTGATGGTTCTTTAGTTGGATGTGGCGAAGCTGGTGTTCCAGCTGAACTAATGACATTAATGCGATGGATCTTGCAAGGGGCAAAAGCTGCAACAACAGAGACACATACTGAACTGTTGCATAAATCATGTCTCGTTCTGTCTCAATCCATCGTACAGGCTTGCAAGACAGACCGACAAGTGGCACTCATCCCACTCTCATCTGACTCCAGATTTCGTAATACGTTTGAAAGCCCTTATGCTATAGGACTCTCGTTATACATGTACCACAAGTTTCGAGTTCAGAAGGCGGTGTCTCTGCTGAACATGTGTGGCGCTGGGATTTCATATGATAGAGTCACAATAATATGTGATACCATCGCCCATGCTGTTGCCAAGAATATCAAAGAGTATGGTGTATATGTACCACCAGGTCTTCTGCGCAATAAGAGGATACGGGCTTCACTGGACAATGTCGACAATAAAGTGGACACCCCAGACGGAAAAGGAAGTTTCCATGGAACGGCAATGGCAGTATATCAGCGATCAGGTCAAGGCGAAACAGTGGTCAAACCTGTGCAGTTCAGTGAGAGTCCAACATCTGAGTCTCTACATGATGTGCCACCCACCATACTCAACTTGGCTACATGTGACATAGAAGGCAGTCCAAAGCCCAGGACTATAGCAGCTACAAGATTGGGGTGTATGACGAGTATTACATGAGATCACAAAGCAGTGACATACAGTGGATGGTGGCACGCTTCTTTAATAGACCTGGCGTCCAGGAGCTTGGTTCAGAAGTATCCCCAGGAGACAATGATGAACGCGAAGATCAACCAACAACTGACAGGTTAAACAAGAGACAGTTTGTGCCTGTTTGATCTGCTTACAACTCTCTCACCCACGTGCCACTAGCTACATATGCTCCCGCAGTAATTGATCAAGCCTTTGGTCTTCCAATCATCAAAGCTCCTGCTCATGAATGGTCCACTTTAGTTACATCTCTGGAGAACTTGTGAAGGTTGAATGAGCTTGTGACTGGCCCAGACAACAAACTGGTGGTAACCATGGATATGGACCTGTATAAACGAGCTCTAAAACTCCCATACCTGGATCCGCAGTACAAGGACAAATGGGTGTTATGCCCTGGCGGGTTCCACACAGTGTTGTGTTCCTTGAGGTGCTTAGGCAGGACGATTGAGGGGAGTGGTATTGATGATGCATGGCAGGAAGCAGACATATACAGCAGTGTTACTGTTGCCCAGATCATCAGTGGCAACCACCATAATAGGGCTCTTCAAGCTCACCAAATAACACTCCAAGCTCTCTTTGACCTATGGTTTAGTGCATTCTTGGATGACCACCCGACAGTGTGTGATTCACTACGTTCAGCTGCACAAGAATTGACCGACGCATGCAAGGCCAATTTTGAAGTCCGTACGGCACACCAAACATTTGCAATGAAGATGGAGTCCATGAACCTTGAAAAGCAGCTTCGTGACTATGATGACGCTCATGACCAAGATCCAATGTACAAGTGGGCGCGTATGTACATGAAACAGGTGATGGTTCTGCTGCAGTTCCAACGCGCTACACGTGAGGGTAACTGGTTTCTCTACTTGTCAGCACTAGAAAAGCTCTGTGTCTACTTCTTCGCGTACAATAGATTGGATTATGCGCAGAACATACCTGAATACATAGCTCGAATGCAAGAGATACAAACCACAGATCCAATGATTTGGCAAGAGTTTGTAAATGTTGACTTCACAGTGAATACAAGCAACACTATCCCGTTCACTCGTATTGCAGTAGACCAGGCAATGGAGCATCAAAATAAATCTACCAAAGGTCAAGGAGGAATCTCTGGAATAACATCAAACCCAAAGACTTTGCTGAAGTTCTGTCTCACTGGTCCTGAGTTGGCACGCATTGCTTCCGAAAGTGAACAACTGGCAGCAGTGTCCAACAGTGCTACAATACAACAACAGCACCACTGCCTCTCTCAGGCCAAAGTTCGTCGCCAGGAACAGGCAATCACACAACTGAAGAAGGTACTGTCGCCATGCAACATCTTCAGTGGATCAAAAGGAACCGAGACTGGGCCCGCCAGTGATGCAACGACAGGTCGGATGTTCAAGCTTCTGTCGAAAGAGATCATTCCCGACAACATCAAAGAAAGCATTCTGTCCACAGAGCAGATTGGCATGGATGCATACAGAAGTTTCATTGAAGATCGTCTGATTGGCAATGGAAACCTGTGGGCCAAGATGACAAAGGTTAAACTGCTGTCTTGGTCAGCAACTGCCAAGGAAATTAAACTGAAAGCCGGTTCCCAAGTGATCATACTGAAAGCAACATCATCACTGTTTGCTAGGATGCTGGTGATAGCACGATCCTCAAGGGATGACAGCAACTTAGAGGAAATGATTGGCACCCACGAGTTTGTGTACATAAACAGGTTACTGATGCAACCAGATGGAGCAATCCACCCGACCACTGACAAGAGCATGGTAATCCACCTGCTGGAGAACCTTCTGGAGCCAGATGACAATACAACCCCAGGAACCAATGCTCAGGGCACCAACGATGAAAACGAGGGTTTCTGTCTTGTAGTTGATGGCATGGCTGTATTGCATGAGTTGATGGCTGTCAAGAACGTCAAAAACTGCAAGGATTTAGGCACATCATATGTCAAGTTGATTGACTCAAAAGCTCGAGGTTATGGCCAAGTGAGGATCATCTTTGATAATTACACCATAGTATCTTCACTCAAGGAGGGCACACGGGAGAGCCGCAGAGGCAAGTCCAAGGGAATCAATTCCTACATTGTAGAAGATGCAACTTGTATCAAAGACAAAGGTAAATTTCTTGCAAGCAATGAGACAAAGGATTCACTCACTTTGTATCTGGCACAACAACTCATCAACCAGAGTACTACCAAGAACCTAGTAACCGTGACACGCAGCAGCATTATGACAAACTCTGAATGTCATGTATCTACAGGTGTAAGCACCCACGAAGAAGCTGACACTCTGATGATATTACACGCTGTAGAAGTAGCAGGAACAGGATTTGAAGTCCACATATACTCACAGGACACTGATGTTCTGCTCTTGGCTCTTCGTAGGGTGCCAATGCTTGGTACGCGACCAGCAATGATCATGGGCAACGGAGAACGCAGTCGCATCATCCAGCTGAAACCCATCTATGACAAGCTTGGTTCCGACAAAGCATCAGCTTTGATCAAATGGCATGCGCTGACTGGATGCGATACAACTGGGCATATACAAGGCAAAGGAAAAAAAGGATGCTTCAAAGCTTTCCTTAATGCCAGTTCAACCGTACTTGCTCCACTGAATGGGCTTGGAGAAGGAGCCGAACCATCAGATAGTGTGGTCGAAGGGTGTGAAGAATTCTTATGCTCACTCTTCTGTCCTAAGCAACTCCATATCCCCAAGGCAAAGAATCTCAGGTGGAACCTCTTCAAAAGGCTGAGATCTGACCAAGGAGTAGACATGTTACCACCTACACATGGAGCTTGGCTCGAGCACATCCGACGCGCACATATTCAAGCAAGTGATTGGTCACAAGACCTGGTCTTAAATCCAGTCATACCAAATCCTCTCATGCTCGGATGGCAAATGCAACATGACAAACTGATGCCACTGCTATCAAAGGAAGCACCAGCTCCAGAAGCAGTTCTTCAACTCATTCGATGCAACTGCGGATCCACTAACATCGATTCAGCCAACAAGTGTTCGCGCAGATGCTCTTGCAGACAAAATAATCTTGTGTGCACTGAATTGTGCAACAGCACAGGAGATGACACATGCCAGAACACTAATCCTATCACAGATGGCCAGGATATTGAAGAGGACTGACGTCGTGGACATTTGTGGCTGTAACTTGAAACAGCGGATCATTAACATTTGTGTTATTCTTTTGCAATAAGAATTACTTGTTAAGTTGCTAGAAGCAGAATCTTTTGGTGAACATTTATACCATAAGTACAAAATAGTCACACACTATTAGTCTTTATCACATATTTTCAAAAACTGGATAATTATGGCCATTTAAAATTGTTACACACTGTAAATAATTTGAAAATATGTTATTTTTGCGGAATTTTTACGATATTATTGTTGATGCTAAAAATCAGTCTGGGACCACACAGAAAAACTGGCAACATAATTTTCCCTGTTTGATGATGTATTTAGATGATAATAAAACTTGTTGCCAAGATTCTATATGAAAATATGGCTTTTATACAAAAGCCGATATACTACATTCAAAGGCAAACATATCTCGCCAGATACCCAACGTTTCACTTTTTAGGGAAATGTAGATTATGGTGTTCGGGTAAAGCAGGAATATATAGTGATATTCTGGGGATGGATTTTGAATATAAAGTGAGAATTTATATGAAATATAAAAGAAACAAAAATATATTTTCTATCTTTTACTTCAGAAAGTCTTAAAAGATAGTAAATTGCATGAATTTGGTAACTCAAAAAAGATTCTGAGATATTAAATTACATAAGTTTAGTAAATTAATTTTTTATGCCTCAATTGGAAAGAAACTACCATGAAGTTGTGTTTTAGTCATCACACACTTCAAATTTCAATAGAATTCAAGTGTTTCTACTTCAGGTCAAAAGATGGCAGCACAAGTCCTTTGTTCCATTCACGAGAAGTATTCTGTGCAGTAGGAGAAGGGTCATATATTGATACTTATGCAGAAATATGTGCGGCAGATATAAATTATATTTAGTTCCAATGTAGTAGTCTATAAGGGGCTATCTCTAAACCAAAATGACGTCATGGAAGGTTCCAGAAGGCAAGGATTATAGAGCTCTACACAATGTTCATTTTCATAGCCAATAGATGGCCTTAGCTGTAGAGTACTAATTAGCTAATTATCCCCATCATCCACTAATTATAATTCATATCACTTCATTTCTGTTGCTATTTGGGCACAAAATTGTTATAAAACCAACGCATATGAACTTGCTGTTCCTTTTTTTGTCCGGCCACAACTCATTTCTTATGAAATTACAAATTTCACAGTAAATTTCAGGGAAATATTTTCTCAGCCAACAATCGTTAGTTCAATTACATTTGGGGGTAGGGGGTGGGTCACCAGAAATGCCACATATATTGAAATCGGGGAGACAAACAAGTAATTACACACTTATTGAATCTAATTTTCAATTACTTTTTATGGAACCAAATTATAATTGATATGTTTTATAGTATGATATGTATTATTAGTAAAAACTACGCAGAATAATATTATTGTTTCATTCCGAAAGGCATAATAACGCTACTTCCTCTAGCCCCCTCACTTACGTCGTAACAAGTTTTACTTTACCGCCAATAGATGGCATCAGAGGTACCTTGTCCCAACTATTATAGTATATTATTTGAAGAGCACGTGGGTCAAAAAATTGTGGTAGGAAGGTAGAGGCTAGATAATTAGTAGTTGGTAAATTGTCCAACGATTGTTTCCTTATTAGGAATGAATATTTTTATCAGGAAATTATGTGAATTTTCCATATGCTATCGGAAGCAACATGTGTTTCCTTATGAAAGTGTTTAGTATTTCCTTTCTTCATCAGAACACATGGATTTAAAGCCATTTCTCTGTACAAATGACCATGGTAACAATCATCAGCATAGTCAAGGTTGGTGGGACGAGTTTGGGACAGCGCTGCCAAATGGAATTTCCTTAAGGGGAGAATATCATTATTCATTACAGATTCAAATAATTTTAGGAGTAATAGTTATATGTCAGAATGGCCATGTCTATAATGTAATTTAATGTCTTTATAATCAGCGTCATCAACATAGACAAATCGAATAAGGAAAAAGAAAATTGTCATATTTCTGTGTCTTCGCCAACGCCTGACTGTGTTGCGTCATCCACCTGTGAATTTGTGTTTGTTAATAAGGGTGTTACGGAGTGTATATCAGTTATAAAATAAACCTTATCATCATTTCCTTAGTAAATGTATGCATGTCAGTAATGCTGTTTCTCTGTTCAATATAGGTTGAAAGAATACATGTATTATATATATACATATATATATATATATATATATATATATATATATATATATATATATATATATATATATATATATATATAACATCAATGTTTTCCCCGAATCAATAATAAGTCGATCATGAATTAAAAAAAAGCTGATTCTGAAAGATCTTAGAGAGAGAGAGAGAGAGAGAGAGAGAGAGAGAGAGAGAGAGAGAGCCAATCATTTATCATTTATATAGGCGAAGTGTGAATATTGCACTACCTATCAAAGATACATGACAATTCATTTTTATTAGTACGAATATTGATCGTGAAGTTTTTAAGGAATTTGGTGTTGGGCATAGAGTTGAAAACGATAGTTTAGAGAGACAGAAATGTAAATATATATGATAATAATGTCTTCGAGATTAATGAGAATATAGATAAGGTTTTATTATTACTAGAAGGAATATCCTCTTAAGGAACTCTGTGCTGGCCATAAAAATAATAGTTTGGAGAGACGGAAATGTAAGCATACATGATTATAAATGTCTCTTGGATTAATAAGAATATAAATAAAGTTTTGCTCTATACAAAAGTTTGTTTCAAAGAAAGGGTATCTTCTACAACGATATAAAATTCAGTTTAAATCATTGCCAATAAATCACAAGAAAGGTTTCCATTTATTATATTTTGGATTCGATAGAAAGGTCAACAAAAATGGTAGGTTGTTGGATGCCAAGAATGGTTAATCGAGATATTTTTAAAGTATCTAAAAAGGTTTGAATAAAAATAATATGATACATGCAAAGACTATTATTGGGGTGATATTATTTTGATAATTGAAATTATATTATGAATTGGATAAGTCTAAAATTCGTAGATAAAATCTGATGTTATGTTTGAGGAATATATAAAAACTGCAACTGTGTTAAATCATGGCAAGTTAAAAATCTGAAACACACTAGATTTTATGTTTACTGATTGACGTGAAATACTTCTGGATCTTTGAAAATAGAAAAGCGAATGTTGTAAAAGATTATATCTTGTGAATTAGCTTGTTTTAAAGAGTGCCAAAGTTCTGCAGGTAATATATATATATATATATATATATATATATATATATATATATATATATATATATATATATATATATATATATATATATATATATAAATATATATATATATATATATATATATATATATATATAAATAAATAAATATATATATATATATATATATATATATATATATATATATATATATATATATATATATATATATATGTATGTATATATATAAATACATATAAATTTATTGATTGAATATGTATCAATAACTTGTCATTTTAACCAATGTAAATATCAACCACAATGGCATTTGATATCGAATTCTACACTTTGGATGTATATCCACTGGAAATTCATTTATGATAAATGCTCCTGGCTGGGCAAGGATTCAAACCTCTGCATTGAGCCGATACAATGCCGGAACGAGCGAACTTTATCAATCGAGCTATAAAGAGAGATTTAAGTTTATTTGAAGTCCATTGCACATATACTTATCGAGTTCAAGAATCTGCTCTTATGTTTGAATTCAACCTATCAGACACCACAACTTCAGAGCCTTTTACAACTTTAACGACAGTGATTGCACATAAAAGACAAAAAAAAAAGTATTATCTTTAGCTGTTAGGGAGCTTATTTTTTGATAAATTAAAACAAAATTTTAATATTCACCTATTTCATGCGTGTGTGTATTTAATTTCTCATTCAAATCAATCTTATACAAATTAATAATATATCCACAAAATAGGAAACATATTTTCCCAGAATATCATCCAATCACATATGTAAATAAGTTAAGTTATCATCATTAGAAATTAGTTTGCTTGAATAGTTCTTTGTGGATATACACAAT
Source organism: Palaemon carinicauda (assembly GCF_036898095.1). NCBI lineage: Eukaryota > Metazoa > Arthropoda > Malacostraca > Decapoda > Palaemonidae > Palaemon > Palaemon carinicauda. Next base: position 174,097,788 of record NC_090730.1, read on the forward strand.
AGATTATAAAAGGATATAAATTAGCATGAACATTTCGAAAAAGGGAGTAAATCACTTCAGGGCACTTTGTAATTTGAAGGGATTGAAGGTGAGGAGCTCCAAGAAGGGAGCCAAAGGCAACTGCTTAATGAGGAGAAAGAGCAAAGACACGAAGACGATTCATTCATTATCTCCTGTGAGAGAGAGAGAGAGAGAGAGAGAGAGAGAGAGAGAGAGAGAGAGAGAGAGAGAGAGAGAGAGAGAGAGAGGCGTTTTTCGGTTTGACAAGTAAGAAAAGCAATCCAAAAAACTCAAAATTCTGACGCTCCTCAGCAGACGGAGACCAACTTTACCTCCAGCGCTTATAATCAATCGCCGGCCTCGCTACTTTCAGCAAGTTAGCGAAAAACTTCCACCGTTAATTTGCGTTATACGGCCTTCAGCTCCCTCCGTTACGAGCAGTTCGATGTGACGATCATCAATCAAGAAGGCACAAGGCTCCTTTGCAATTACTGCTCTTGCTTTTCAAGAGTTATACTTAATTTTGCTTTCAGTTTGCTCGTTCGTGATTGCTTTACTTCCAATGGGAGGAGAAGTTGTGCTTTTTTAACTTTCCTTTGGAGGTGTTAAATCTTCCTTTATTGGGTTAGGTTGATATGGGTCTTAAGAGTATTAATTTCTTTTATTGGGAATAGTGTGAATCATTGATGTTTGTCATGGGAAATAAAGGAATAATAATAATAATAATTATAATAGTTATAATAATACTGATAATTATAATATATATATATATATATATATATATATATATATATATATATATATATATACATATATATATATATATATATATATATATATATATATATATATATATATATATGTGTGTGTGTGTGTGTGTGTGTGTGTGTGTATATATATAAAATGTGTGTGTCTGTGTGTATGTATGTATGTACAATAAAAACTTCTCATCTCATATAAACTAATAATAACTATTATTATGCACAACATCATACAAAATAATGAGAAAGCAAACAAACTATCGAGAAAGACTAGAGAAAGAACTGCCACAACGGTGCCATCCCCAAAGGTAATAACAATGTCAGGACACATGAAAAATTGAGAAAGTTCCTTCGCTCACAAAGGAAAAAGACTGGAGCAAGCTCTGGAATATGAGTGTCTGGAAGTAATGGAACAGGCATGTAGGTCTTCCAGTTTCGATGGTACGATCTTGTATGTTCGATTTTTTTTTATTTTAAACAATATGGTCACATAGTATGGAATAGTTTTTTTGATTTGATTACACCTCGAAGAGGTAAGTAACTCTACAATATTTGGTTTAATAAGAATGCTTAATTCTATGATTTGACTAAACTTCTTCTTTAAGGGGGTTTCATCAAGTTATACATATCAACTGATCATGTCAATTCCCATCAATATATATATATATATATATATATATATATATATATATATATACTGAATATATATATATATATATATATATATATATATATATATATATATATATATATATATATATATATATATATATATATATATATATATATATATATATATACTGAATATATATATATATATATATATATATATATATATATATATATATATATATATATATATATATATATATATATATACACTGAATATATATATGTATATATATATATATATATATATATATATATATATATATACACACACATATATATATATATATATATATATATATATATATATATATATATATATATATATATGTATATTTTTATATGCATATATTCATATGCATATATATTTATACACACACACACACACACACACACACATATATATATATATATATATATATATATATATGTGTGTGTGTGTGTGTGTGTGTGTGTTTACGTGTATGTGTGCGCGAGCGTTTGTGTATGGTTATATATTACGTTATATTGATAGCATATGTTTATGTTTTCCTTTATATACCCCATGCACTAATTCCAATACGAAATATAGGGGATTTATAAATCCTCCATTTCCCACAGAAGAGAGAGAGAGAGAGAGAGAGAGAGAGAGAGAGAGAGAGAGAGAGAGAGAGAGAGAGAGAGAGAGGATTCACTGGGTAACCTTAATGCGTCATAATTTCAGTCCAGCTACATCTAACGACCACTTAGTATGATAATTTCCTGCCTGAGTCTACATTGCCTTTACTGCCGAGAAGCAAATGAGAATTAACGGGTAAATAATATTCAATGGATAATTTTGCTTTTTGAAAAATATAATTCCATGTCCATTTTATAATACTACTTAAGATAGCTCATTCTTATGTCAGTTAATTTGAAGATAATAGATACATTTTCAAATTATAATACAACACTTATTTCTCACTTTACGTGATTAAAAATTATCAAAAATTTGTAATAGATATATAAAAAGGATATTATTACATTAGTTTAACAAGGACTAATGTTATTCTACGTTTATATATAATGAAAAGACAATGTCTTGACTACGTTCGAAAAATCGATTATATATATATATATATATATATATATATATATATACATATATATATATATATATATATATATATATATATATATATATATATATATATATGAATATATATATATATATATATATACATATATATATATATATATATATATATATATATATATATATATATATATATATTTATGTATATATATATATATATATATATATATATATATATATATAGATATATATATATATATATATATATATATATATATATATATATATATATATATATATATTTATATATATATATATATATATATATATATATATATATATATATATATATATATATGAGAGGATAAACATATAAACGTCACAACAAAATATACTATTTTTATTCAATGGTCATCTTGATAAATTGTTTTGGGAGCCCATCATCCCTTGAAAGAAATGGTTCCCATAATTTTAGAGAATCTCTTAATCCATATGATATTATGGGATATTAAGAGTATAATAGAAAAAAAAACCCAAGATTTCCTTATAACTAATTTTTTTTTCTCCTTAGAGAATTTCATCAGCATCATCATCTTCTCCTACGACTATAGTTAGATTTCACCAGTCATTTCTATCATAATCTTTTTAATCAATACTTCTCCCTTCAACATCTACTGTTTCAAATCCATATATATATATTTTTGGGCTCAAGTCATGTCGTCCTGATGGAAGTTCCTATAGGGTAGCTTCCTAGGGTATATTACAACTACGGCGATATTCCCAGAGAATTTACCTTAAGGTACCCAGAATTCTAACTCCTGGAGCGAATATCCCTAATGAAAGGGATATCGCGACATATCAGAGGACGTATTCTTGACACGCCACATGGCAATATGCACCCCAAACAGAGATAACACATCGAAGGGGTTAATTGGCAAGAAAACGAAAACGGGAAAGAAAAAGGGGGAGCCGCTCCCAAGGCTCCCTCTTCTCTCGTTTCGTAAGCGTGCCTGGCGCCAATCCTGGCGCCATCTGTATTCCTTTTTGCGTAGCTTAATAACTCGGTGTTTTTTCCTGTGTTTCTCGCAAATCTTGGATTTATTCATCTTTTCATGGCTTCTCCAACTTCGTCGGCCTCTGATAAGTTGAGTACCATTTCTTTTATGTATAAATGTAGGCTCTTGGTAAATTTTGAAGTGATTAATAGGATTAATCTTTGTTACAAGAGCCGTTGCCTACCGGAGGCGTCATGGACGCTGTCGCTCGCTAGGTATGAGTTTTAGTTAGCCAGAGCGACATTCCCGGTTGTTTTGCTTTAATAAATTTTAGCTATTTAGCGTTACATAGGATTTCCTTTCTCGTGCTTTTAGTATTATTTTGGCGAAGTATTCGCCAACTCTGGCCTACGCTAGGCCATGTAGCCTAGTCGTTTGGTCCTAGTACTTTCCTGCATGATTTTGGATTTCCGAGTGTTTTAAAATTTTATTGAAGCTTTAGGCTGTTTTTTATACATTTAAGATTATGTTGAATATTTCCAAGATAGCATACGAGTGAGTTTCGGTGATTTAGGTAATCGATTCTCTTGGGGCCTAGGCTAAGTTGCTTATGGAGCCTTAGTATACTTTCTCATACTCCCCGGTTGCTTTCTTTTCTTCGGAGAAGGTATGCAATCCCTTTCCCTCTGTTTAAGCCTTGGGCTTAACCCTAAGTGGTTTATCTGAATTAACTTTCGATACAACTATACTGGGGCGTTACTGTACCTCCCTGTTCCAGTAAGTCTGGCTTCAGAGAGGGACAGAACATCAGAGTTTTTTAGTCTGAGTCTGTGTTTGTCTGGCTTGGGGTAGAGTCTCCCTCGCTGGCCTGACACAGACATAGGAGGCTTAGCCTCCTTAGGTCACTGCCGAAGGTTTCTGTACGAGATGATTCCTTCTTTTGTGATCTAGCAGACTAGTCCTTGTTGCTGTTCTCGATGGGAAGATGAGATCCTTTCCCTGGGAGTAGCAACACCTTCCTTGCTTTGGTTCACTGGGAGCTGGCAAGTATTGCTGGCCTCCCTCCTTGGATCTCCCTTAGGCTAAGATGAGTTTTCTTGGCTGCGGGTGATTCTTCACTAAAGCAAGGTTGGTAGGACCCTCTTTTGTCCCTTCCCCCTCTATCTCCGTAATGGCCTAGCCATTACAGTACTGTACGTCATTCTACATCTGGACCTAGGATAGGTTAGGATGTGGAATTGACTCAGTCCCTTGCCGGCCGGTCTTCTGCTTTGAGTGCTGCCCGGACCTCCCTTGGTCCCTCATCCATGCCTGCCTGTAGAGCCAGACGGCATTGGTCAGGAAGCCTGAATTAGATTCTCCCCTTCCTTATATGCACTCTTTCGGATTGCCGGGCTTGGAGGTAGTTTACGCTCTTATCCCGGCATCCATTCTGTTTTCTTCTAGTGCTGTACCCGACCCGGCTGCCGGCCTATGAGGCCGGCAGCCGGGCAGTCGTAGTCCTCTGGTTCTTTTGCTGCTGGCCGGCATCGGTTGTTTACCTTTGCCGGCCGGCTATTGTCAGCCCTTGTCTGCCGGTCGCTATGAGCAGTGGCCGGCAGCCGGGTACTACCTTGTGTAGTTGCCGGCCGGCAGTTATTGCCGGCCGACATTGGCTGTTGCCGGCCGGCAGTTACTGCCGGCCGGCACATGCATTTGAACCAGCGTTCTGCCGCCTTATAGCTGTTAAGTAGTATACTTTAAAGCTAGTTATGGTGTGTGCCGGCCGGCACTATACTGTACCAGTATTCTTCAGTATAACATATACTGTAGGAAGAAAACTATAGTATAAGTTTTGGTACAGCACTGTGTGTTCTAACACTTTTGTGTTGTCTTGCACAGCCCTTTGGTGTTGCCTTACAGATAAGAAAGTGAGTTCTTTCTTGTCTATTATCCGGGATTTTAAAATCATTGCTTAGGTGTGAGCTACACCTGTTTCCTCTGGAAACTTTTCATTGGTTATTCCAGAAGAGATTAACCATACAATTTTATTATCTGGAAGGCTGCAACAATTGGTTGTGATGGAAACACAAGTGTGTATCTTTCTTTTCTGATTTGTTATGCTAAACTGTGCATATCCAGTGATACGTAGTTCACTTGATACTCATGGAAATTTCTTCTCTTTACAGGAGGACCCTCCGAAGTGCGGAAGTGTTTTCTGCAACGTCCGCAGTAAGAACCTCTGCGGACATGAGTTTTGTAGGAGGCACGCAGCATGCGCTGTCTCCAAGGGTGATCTCCAGCATTGGGACCCTCAGGTATGTACCGTGTTCACTAACCTGATTACTGAGGCCTTTGATTCCCATAGGACGGCGGAATCAAGGGATATAGCAAGGGAGAAGCTTCGTACCTGGGTAAGGGGCTTCCAGAAGAACACCTCTGGACCTTATCTTCCAAGTGAGAAGATGAGGGCGTATCTTTTCCCTAGGGCATCAGCTGATGCAGTGATTCCCCAGCCTCAAGAGAAGGTCCCCCAAGTTCAGATCCAGGTGGATGCTGAAGTCGCGGTCGCCTTGCAAGACATCCAGTTGGACGACAGGATGTCTGACGTGGACGAGCATCTGGAGGAGGACCTCCTGGCAGGAGCCCAGGATAAAGTTCATGCCCCAGACATTGTAGAGGAAGAGGTCGACGAGGTGTCGGCTACTCCGGTTCAGATCCCGGAGCCTATTCCCTCAACATCGTCCGCTCTCCCAGTAGAGCTGGGACAGGCCCTCTCCTCCATTGTTGGAATGATCCAACAAATGCAGAGGGAGAATCAGGAGAAGGCGGCTGCAATGGAACTGCAGATGCAGAGGCTTGCAGCATCACATGGGCCTCAGAAAAACCTTCCCTTGTGCTCAGATGCTAACCCGTGGAGGTATGCTGAGCACATGCCGATGACGACTGGAAAGATCGTCATCTCGGATAAGTTGGGTTCAGTTCCCCTAGAGGAGGTGGAATTCTGGCCCAGCAAGGGGTCATATCCGGACTGTTATGTCCGGTTGAGGAAGGAACCAGCTTCAAAGGAGGAGACAGAGCCGAAGGAGGTCATAGTGATGGACCATGCTAAGGCTCAAGCTTTGCTTTCATCCTCGATGAAAGAGAGGGGCTTCACGAACTCAAAGGTAGCTGCATTGAGTAAGAAGCTCCCTTCCTTTGTGTCCTCTCCTGCTAGAGCCTTCCCCTTTTTACAGAAAGGGTTTGCGGCTGTACTAAAAGCAGTCGAGGCCGGCAAGCCTTGCCCCTCCCTGGAGGAGTGTAAACCCTTGTCGCTGGCCCTGCCTATGGACCACAAAGACTGGAAGGAGGTCCATCTTACCTTCTCAGTTGGGAAGTTGGAGGCTGATATTGCCGGACGTCAGTTCGGCGAGGACCTCCCTAAGCTGTCTGACTTTCTTTTGCGGAGAGAGCTCGAGACAAAAGAAAGACTGGCTGCCTCAATGTCTCTTCAGGCTACTCTTGAGACGATGGCAAGTGACCCCAAGGTCCATGAAATGTTCATGGTAGTGGCCAAGACTCATCTGGCCACAGTGACGAAGGATCTTTATAGCTTCGTCAGGGCGAGGAGAGCTTGTAGGGAGTTCGTGTTCACCTCGGCTACGGTGAGGCACGAGCCAAGGAAACTAATCTCCTCCAACATTTGGGGCAAAGACCTTTTCCCTACCGAATTGGTCAAAGAAGTTGTTGATAAGGCCGCCGTGGAGAATAGAAACCTTCTCCAGAAGTGGGGCCTGGCTATCAAAAGAAAGTCTTCCCCGGATGAGGGTCCTCAACCAAAGAGGAAGACTATGAGGACTAGGCTACCGTCTCGGCCAGCCAAGCCTCTTAGACAGCAATAGCAACTGCAATTGCCATTGCTTTCAGTGCCCCAGATGGTGGCACAAACCCCAACCACATTCCAGTGGGTACCCCAGGCCGTGTCGACACAGTCCACGGTGTTCACCCCAACGTTCGAAGGGCAGTCTACTTCTTTTCGAGCAAAGCCTAGAGGAGCAGCCAGAGGCTCGTCTAGGTGCCCCTCAAGGGGAAGGGGATTCAGGGGTGGTCGCGGTCAGGGAGGCAAGACCTCAGGACGGCAGTCCAAGTGAGATGATGCCGGTAGGAGGGAGACTTCAGAATTTTCGGGATCGGTGGACCTTCAATCCCTGGGCCCACAGCCTACTCAAGAATGGAATGGGCTGGAGCTGGTACAGCACTCCACCCCCGTGCCCTCGATTTTTCCAACACTCCACCCCCGTTCTGGAGGAGTACGTCCAAGAACTGTTGGAGAAAAAAGTGATCCGAAGGGTGAAGTCCATCAAATTCCAAGGGAGGCTGTTTTGTGTTCCCAAGAAAGACTCGGAAAAACTCAGAGTCATTCTGGACTTGTCGCCACTCAACAAGTTCATAGTGAATTGTAAGTTCAAGATGCTAACACTGCAACACATAAGGACCTTACTGCCCAAGAGGGCATATTCCGTCTCCATAGACTTGTCAGACGCCTATTGGCACGTCCCAATCAACCGTCGACTCTCCCCCTACCAAGGGTTCAAGCTCTAACGAAGACTATAAACCTTCAGAGCCATGCCATTCGGGCTAAATATAGCCCCAAGGCTTTTCACGAAGCTTACGAGCGTAGCTCTCAAACAATTACGCCTAAAGGGAATTCAGGTAGTAGCCTACCTGGACGACTGGCTAGTGTGGGCAGCATCCGAGACAGAATGCTTGCAAGCTTTCAGTCAAGTGATCCAGTTCCTAGAGTATCTAGGCTTCAAGATCAACAGAAAAAAGTCTCGACTTTCTCCATCACAAAAGTTCCAGTGGCTGGGAATCCACTGGGACCTAATGTCACACCGTTTCTCCATCCCGGCGAAGAGAAGGAAGGAGATAGCGGGTTCTGTCAAGAGAGTTCTAGATTCCGAAAGGATATCAAGACGCGAACAGGAGAGGGTACTGGGTTCTCTCCAGTTTGCTTCGGTGACAGCCCCGGTGCTAAGAGCACAGCTAAAGGATGCAACCGGAGTTTGGAGAAGTTATGCATCAAACGCGCGAAGAGATCTGAGAAGACCAGTTCCGCTTCGGTTACGTACTCTTCTCAGGCCTTGGTCTCAAGGCAGACATCTAAAGATGTCGGTTCTTCTTCAGCCACCTCCCCCGTCGGTGACGATTCACTCAGACGCCTCGAAGGAGGGATGGGGAGGTCACTCTCATCGGAAAAAAGTCCAGGGGACTTGGTCCAAGCTATTCAAGACCTTTAACATAAACTTTCTAGAAGCTATGGCAGTGCTCCTTACCTTAAAGAAAGTCTCCCCGCATCACTCGATCCACATAAGGTTGGTGATGGACAGCGAGGTAGTTGTGAGATGCTTGAATCGACAAGGATCGAGGTCACCACCTATCAACCAGGTGATGTTGGCCATCTTCCGATTGGCGGAAAAGAAGAAGTGGTACCTGTCGGCAGTTCACCTTCAAGGAGTCCGCAATGTGATAGCGGACGCTCTATCCAGGTTCACACCGATAGAGTCGGAATGGTCCTTAGACGCAGGATCATTCTCCTTCATTCTGAATCAAGTCCCAGAACTGCAGATAGACCTCTTTGCGACGAAAGACAACAAGAAGTTGCCCCTGTACGTGTCCCCGTACGAGGACCCCTTAGCGGAAGCAGTGGACGTGATGTCCCTCGACTGGAACAGATGGTCCAGGATTTATCTGTTCCCTCCTCACAACCTTCTGTTGAGGGTCCTCAACAAACTGAGATCCTTCAAGGGGGGTAGCGGCAATAGTGGCCCACAAGTGGCCGAACAGCGTGTGGTTCCCCCTGGCATTGGAACTACGGTTGAAGTTTCTACCGCTACCAGATCCAGTTCTGACCCAGCGAGTCCAGAAGTCGACTGTCTGCGCTTCATTACAGAAAACCCGTACCCTGCAGTTCATGATTTTCTCTCCCTAGCGGTGAGAAAGCGTTTAGGATTTCGAAAGCCAGCATAGACTTCCTAGAGGAATATAAGTGCAAATCTACTAGAAGGCAATATGAGTCATCTTGGAGAAAATGGGTGGCCTTTGTCAAGGCGAAGAATCCGCAGGAGATCTCGACAGACTTCTGCTTATCTTTCTTCATCCACCTCCATGGTCAAGGGTTGGCAGCTAACACGATTTCGGTGTGTAAGTCTGCTTTGACAAGACCCATTCTATATGCCTTCCAGGTTGACTTCGGTAACGAGATCTTTAATAAAGTTCCGAAAGCCTGCGCTAGGCTCAGACCTTCAGCACCTCCAAAGCCCATTTCATGGTCTTTAGACAAAGTTCTTCATTTCGCTTCTCTGTTGAGCAATGAGGAGTGTGCGTTAAAGGATTTGACCCATAAAGCTATTTTCCTATTTGCACTCGCGTCCGGGGCCAGGGTTAGTGAGATTGTAGCCCTCTAGAGAGAGGCAGGTCGAGTTCAGTTCCTGGATGGGGGAGAACTGAACCTGTTTCCGGATCCTACGTTTCTCGCCAAGAATGAGTTACCCACCAACAGGTGGAGTCCCTGGAGAATCTGCCCACTGAAAGAAGATGCATCTCTATGTCCAGTAGAATGCCTAAAGGTCTATCTTCGTAGAACTTCAGACTTCAAGGGTGGTCAACTATTTTAGGGGAGAAACATCAGGCTCAAATCTATCTCTGAATCAACTCAGAGCGAAAATCACATATTTTATTCGCAGAGTGGATCCTGACAGTACACCCGCAGGTCACGATCCGAGGAAAGTTGCCTCATCCTTAAATTTCTTTAATTGTATGGATTTTGAACATCTCCGTTCATACACTGGCTGGAAGTCTTCCAGAGTGTTCTTTCGCCACTATGCGAAGCAAGTAGAGGAACTAAAGAGATCTGTGGTAGCAGTGGGTCGCGTCGTTAACCCTACTGTTTAACTCTGCGAGGAACAGTGGTTTTAATTGGGACGATTAATTCCAGGGTGAGTGTGTAGGTACATACTGTACTACAAACTAAGTGAGGGCACTGAGTTGCCCACGTAGACTGTTCCGTTTCCAAAGGTGAACCTAGCATAAGTGCAGACATGTGTGCCGAGCGTTTCTAACGCTAATGTGATTGATTTGTAATACAGACTTTTATGACTTTGATACCTCGGTATCTTAAAAGTGGCAATAATGTTTTTTCTTTCAGATAAACAAGTCCTGTTTCCTTTCATACTTATGCTTAAAGTTTTGGGTTATCCTCTTCTTATATATATATATATATATATATATATATATATATATATATATATATATATATATATATATATATATATATAATTGTTGTTAACCTGTCTATTTATTGTCTGTCAATAAACTTGTTCTTGAGAACCTTGCGTCTCCTTCACCTGTGTCAATTTATTGGTATAATTGAGCATTCGTTCTATGTACTTTATCTGGAATAATTCTAATAGAATTGTTCCTTTATGCAAGCTATGTTGCATTGGTTTATTCTTTCCCTTAACGGGAGGACTCCATCCCATAAGGGGACGGTGGCAGATTTACAAGTTTCCTCCTATGCGGATATAAACCTTTGTCCAATACAAGTATTGTGCGGAGAACTGGTCGATATTTCATATTGACGCAGTGGTTGTTTACAAACTATGCTTTACTTAATATAGGGTGAGACCACTATATTAGCTTGCCTGGTATTCATACATAGGTATATGTACTCTTCGAGACTTTTCCAGAGTCTAGTAGGACTCTTCCCTGTAGGGGGCAGGAAGCTCTTACATGGTTTATGGTTAGTTGAAAAGATGTATAACGGTAACATCTTAGGTCTCTAGGTCTAGTCGACCGGGAAAAATTACCTCCGGGGAGTACGGCACGTTCTGTGAATCCACAGATACAGTAATGCTCTGGTATGCTTCCATCAGGATGACATGGCTTGAGCCCAAAAAACGGATTTTGAGCAAAGCGAAAAATCTATTTTTGGGTGAGATGGCCATGTCGTCCTGATGGACCCGCCCTTCCCTTTCTATGAAAGGGCTGTAGGACCCCTCCCTACATACAGTATCTGTAGCACCTCGTGTATCGCTACAAGGAATACAGATGGCGCCAGGATTGGCGCCAGGCACGCTTACGAAACGAGAGAAGAGGGAGCCTTGGGAGCGGCTCCCCCTTTTTCTTTCCCGTTTTCGTTTTCTTGCCAATAGACCCCTTCGATGTGTTATCTCTGTTTGGGGTGCATATTGCCATGTGGCGTGTCAAGAATACGTCCTCTGATATGTCGCGATATCCCTTTCATTAGGGATATTCGCTACAGGAGTTAGAATTCTGGGTACCTTAAGGTAAATTCTCTGGGAATATTGCCGTAGTTGTAATATACCCTAGGAAGCTACCCTATAGGAACTTCCATCAGGACGACATGGCCATCTCACCCAAAAATAGATTTTTCGCTTCGCTCAAAATCCGTTATATATATATATATATATATATATATATATATATATATATATATATATATATATATATATGTGTGTGTGTATGTATATATATATATATATATATATATATATATATATATATATATATATATATATATATGTATATATATACATAAATATATATATACGTATATATATATAAATATATATATATATATATATATATATATATATATATATATATATATATATATATATATATATATATATATATATATATATATATATATACATATATATACGTATATATATATATATATATATATATATATATATATGTATATATATATATATATATATATATATATATATATATATATATATATATATATATATATATATATATATATATATATATATATATATATATATATACATATATATATAAAGAGAGAGAGAGAGAGAGAGAAGGAGAGAGAGAGAGAGATAATTCTATTTAGGACCATTTGTGTTCAATATATAAACTATATTTCCACTCTTTCCCCCACATTATTCCCTTGACAATAAATTACACAATATTCCTAAAAAATTTAACACTACTGCGCCTGGCTTTATCCCAGGTGGCATGGAAGATTCGATTATTAATTTGTTCAAATTAATTTAGTTGTTGGGTTGGATTTTAAACATTCATTATTTCTAAATCTCGTAAGAACATTTATTTTTATTCTGTTTAACAGCTGTATCCAGGAGAATTGGGATTAAAAAGTATATTTTTTTTTCAACTAAAAGAAATTCAACTAATATGAAAAAAAATATATCAGACAGTAGAAATTATTATTATTTATGGCATATGAGGAACAAATGTTATTTTAATAAAATAAAGAAGAGTTGGGATAAGGAAAGGCGAATGACCTAAGTAATGAAATATTTATGGATGTCAAATCTTTAATAGTAATTCTTTCAACAAAAAAGTGAAGTTTATATCTAAATAAAAGTTTTTGATCCAACTATTCTCTAACAAAAATTGAAGTTTAAATTTCAAAGATCTCAAGTATATTTAGTAAAAACTATAACAAACATCCTGTTAGAGAGTTTATATGCACTGCGAAAAATTATTTTTTTTTATTTTCGCACATATGTAACATATGTATAATATATATATATATATATATATATATATATATATATATATATATATATATATGCATATATGTGTGTATCTATACATATATATATATATATATATATATATATATATATATATATATATATATATA
>NC_090730.1:174115945-174120015 GCF_036898095.1 Palaemon carinicauda
TTTTTGCGGGGGAAAATGAATTTTATATGGAAATTAAGATGATTATTTAACAGAGACATTTTCTAATTAGTTCATTATTTATTATGTAGGCTTAATTAGATAATAGACTTTTTGGATTAACTGCATGTCTAATTAATTATATAATAGAACAAATATAAACATTAGTATCAAGAGCAATAAAAGCAAAATAATTGTGAAAATATTATTATTATTATTATTATTATTATTATTATTATTATTATTATTATTATCAGCTAAGTTATAGATCTAGTTGGAGAAATAGGATGCTATAAGTCCAAGGCCTCCAACAGGGATAAATAGTCTAGTGAGGAAATGAAACAAGAAACAATAAACTACAAGAAAAGTAATGGTCAACTAAAATTAAAATGAACCACATTATGCAAACAGAATTTTATGAGTGAACTTATTGAATATTCGTTTTCTTTTTTCACACTAAAAATTCATATGAATATTCATATATTGACAATATTAAACTTGGAGAGAAATGACATTAATTCAAGTTTATCTCTCTTGGTATATTTTTTTTTTTCCGAAAAATTAAATATCTTCAATGTTTTAACATATTGTTCACTTCAGCTAATAATCTTCTCGATAAACGAAACAGTTAAGCAGGGTTTACATGGTCGAACGGTTTGTCAAACATGGTCGCCAAACCTGTTGTCGGACCTGGTCGTGAAACCTGGTTGTCGAACCTGGTTGTCGAACCTGCTTGTTAAACGTTTCGAAGAGTTGGAGTCAGACACAAATGCGTAAGATTTGTGGACAATGGAGCCCCGCCAACAAAAGTCAGGCAAGAACAGACTTTCTTCGAACCGTTCGACGAACGCGTTCGACAACCAAATACCCTGTTCACAACTTCGAACATCACTTCAAACACTTGTCTTTCGAAACACGTTTGACGAACCGTTCGACCCTGTAGACCCTGCCTTCAGATATGCTTGAATATATGTTATTATGCTTTTCGTATAAATGGAAAATCCACTTTATATTTTTTTTATAGTTTTCATCATACTGAGTACCCTGTGACACTCTCTCTCTCTCTCTCTCTCTCTCTCTCTCTCTCTCTCTCTCTCTCTCTCTCTCTCTCTCCTAGACATAAAGTAACCCAGTTGTATCAAATCGCTATTTACTAACCATCTAATCTTGTTATTGGTGGCCTATTGAAAACATCTCTGCCTGGTGATCTGCCGGACTGGGATGCAAGTCACACTCAATCGCAACATCAGCCATTGCCTGGCCCTACCAGGCCCAAGCTTGGATGGAAAAGGGGGACCTGGGCTATGAATATATGTATAAATAGCCAGTCTCTAGGGTATTGTCAATGTCCCATGTCTTTGCCATTCATGAGTTGCCTTTTAATCTTTAAACCTTCATAAAAAATTATGAAAAAAGCCAACGAGGTTAACAAAGGTTCAATTTTTTCTGTTTTTATTGATATTATTGTGATTAGTATATTATAACTGGCAAAAATAAAGCCATAACATAGTTCTTTTTATGAACACTGTCATAACACCATAACTGTTCATACTAAGAACGACAAATGCAACAGAATGAAAGGAATAACTAATAAAAAGGACATTAATTATTTAAATTTTTTCTATTTATTTCTAAAATTTCTGTAACATATCAATCTGTAAAAAAGAAAATAATATCCGATAATTTTTCCGTGTTTGTAAAGAACTAACTTTTTGATCGTCACTATATATTAGATTTTTATTTGCTTTCAACAGCGTTATATAAGTAAGAGCTTAAAGGGAGATCAAAGTGACTTTGCCGAACTTTTAAGATTCTTCGTAAATAACAAGCGAGATAAAAATTCGAGGCTAACTGGGTTCCAACAATGTTAGAATATTAGTTGTAGAGGTTGAAGCAAACACAAATATTTACAACGATAGATATGTCATATCTAAGTAGGGCGTTCATGATATTATTATTATTATTATTATTATTATTATTATTATTATTATTATTATTGTTATTATTATTATTTTTCTTATTATTATTTTAATTTTTCTTGCTTAGAAAAACTTATATATAAACTGACTTAACTGGCGCCACTGCACGTCGGGTGACCCTGAGGTGACTCACTTTGGATTTTTGTGCCGTTCTTGCTTGGAACGGCTTGTATATAAACTCACGATTCATTGAAATAAAGTATTTGGCATTTACCTAGCCTCCCAGTTATCACCTAACTGTAATCTCTACATATTGGTGACCCTGAAGTAACTCACTTTGAGTTCTTGTGCTGTTCTTGCTCGGAACTAATTGTATATAAACTCACGATCCATTGAAATAAAACTTAGTTGCATTCGCCTCGCCTCTCAGTTATCACCTAACTGTTATCTATACACATTGGTGACCCCGAAGGCGACTCACTTTGAGTTTTTGTGCCGTTCTTGCTTGGAATGGATTATGTATAAACTGTTGATATATCGCAATAAAGGTAGTTTTATTTACATCTCCTGTCAGTTATCACTTTGACTGTCACCTTCGTACATTGGTGACCATGGAGTGACTCGCTTTGAATTTGTGTGCCGTTCTTGCTTGCAACGGCATATATATAAACTCATGATCCATTGAAATAAAGTAAGTTGCATTCTCCTTGACTCTCAGCTATCACTTAACTGTCGCCTCCACATATTAGTGACCCTGATGTGGCTCACTTTGAATTTTTATGCCATTGTATATAAACTTATGATTCGTTAAAATAAAGTTAGTTACATTCGCCTCGCCTTTCAGTTATCACCTGACTGTCGCCTGCGCACATTGATGACCCCAGAGTGACTGGGTTTGAATTTATGTACCATTCTTTTTTAGAATGGCTTGTATATAAAATTATGATCCATTGAATAAAGTAAGTTGTATTTGCCTCTCCTCTCAGTTATCACCTGAGTGTTTGCCCTCCGCTCATTGGTGACCCCAAAGCGACCTCACTTTGAATTTTGTGCCCTTCTTGCTTGCAAAGGCTAGTATATAACTCATGATTCGTTGAATAAGGTTTGTGGCATTTACCTAGACTCTCGGTTATCACCTAACTGTCGCCTCCGCACATTGGTGACCCTGATGTGCCTCACTTTGAATTATTTTGAGCTTTTGATTGAAACAGCTTGTATATAAACTCATGATCCGTTAAAAATAAAGTAAGTTGCATCCGCCCTCGCCTCTCAGTTATCACTTAACTGGCACCTGTGCACATTGATGACTACAGAGTGACTTAGTTTGATTTTTGTTCCGTTCTTTCTTCAACGGCTTGTATATAACTCATGATCGGTTGAAACAGAGATAGTTGCATTTGCCTCGCCTCTAAGTTATCACCTAACTGGCGCTACTGCACATCGGGGACCCCAGAGAGACTCGGTTTGAATTTTTGTGCCGTTCTTGCTTGGAAGAGCTTGTATATAAACTCATGATCCATTGAAATAAAGTAAGTTGCATTCGCCTCACCACTCAGTTATCACCTAACTGGGCGCCTCCACACACCCTCGTTAGGATGTAAAGCACAGCATTAAGGCGCCCTCACTTGAAAAGAAAGAGAACATTAGCGGGGAATCAGATTGGCACATTCATTATCGACCACATTTGTCAGCCTTTGAAATGTACAATGAACACCAAGGCGCCCTTTGGCAGGAAGAGAACATTCAAATATACCCACTGCTGAAATGCTTGCATATGTAAATTCCCCCATCAGGTGAGGCTTTGATATGCTGAATATATATTCCTTTCCATTTTGCCGTCTCCCTTAAAAGCGAGGGAAATGAATGCACGAATATGCGATTGTGGAAGTGAATGAATTTAATAGAAAATTATACATGCTTACATAAATAATGCGAGTTATTGTTAGCCGTTCGCTGCTTCAATCATGTTCTACTAATGAATAATAAGCGAATGCAAATCTATAAGTGATATTATTCTCTCTCTCTGTCTCTCTCTCTCTCTCTCTCTCTCTCTCTCTCTCTCTCTCTCTCTCTCTCTCTCTCTCTCTCTCTCTCTTATAATTTAGGAAAATTTTTAACTTTCAAACTCCTTCTCAAATTTCACTGGAGATCACG
>NC_090730.1:174120515-174135515 GCF_036898095.1 Palaemon carinicauda
TAGCACTGTTCTATGGGTTTACTAGCTTCGCGTGATATCTTGGCAGTTAAATCGGCTATTTTCCTTATTCAATTAGTTTTTCTTTTGACCAGAAAAAAAGAAGCTATTATTTTATTCAGCTGAACGCAATTATACTCATTGTTAGTCCAAGCATAAGGAATTAGTTTTTATTTTTATACTTTTTTAAAGATTATTATTATAATCTCTATAATTTTACCTAGCTTTGAAGAGTAATTATATTATTTTTTTTCTTTTTCAATCATACTTAAGTGTTGCTTACTGAAAAAATCCATTGGAGGCCAACACTGAATTACTGAATATTTTGTGAAATATTAATAAATACTTTTGGACTACTTTAAAGAGGTAAAGGCCAAAGTGTCTGGTTTCAGTTACAGTTTTCATCAGAATAAATGCTCAACAGAAAGCCCAACCCGCCACTGTGGTGCCCAACCACAGACGTGACCTCACCAGTAAACAGCTTAAACTCATGGCGGTGAATGCAGTACGAAGAGAGTACGGACATCGTGGATAGAGTACGGAAGGCATTGGCGAGTATGGAACTCCAAGCACGGAGATTATACGGAGGTTGCATAAGGAGTACGTAAGGAGTATAGAGAATACACAGAAGGTACGGAAACTGTACGTATGATCTCTAGTCCCCATATATGCCTCGACATTATTTGTGTCTTATCAATGGCAGAGAGAGAGAGAGAGAGAGAGAGAGAGAGAGAGAGAGAGAGAGAGAGAGAGAATAACTGTTATTTCTACCTATTCTGAGAGAGAGAGAGAGAGAGAGAGAGAGAGAGAGAGAGAGATTAAAAACATTATATTTCTGCCAAATCTAAAAGAGAGAGAGGAAAAAAGACAACAATTAAATAATAGTTATTAATTTCTACCTATTCTGAGAGAGAGAGAGAGAGAGAGACGAGAGAGAGAGAGAGAGAGAGAATAACTGTTATTTCTACCTATTCTGAGAGAGAGAGAGAGAGAGAGAGAGAGAGAGAGATAAAGAGAGAGAGAGAGAGAGAGAGAGAGAGAGAGAGAGAGAGAGATAAAGAGAGAGAGAGAGAGAGAGAGGAGAGAGAGAGAGAGAGAGAGATTAAAAACATTATATTTCTGCCAAATCTAAAAGAGAGAGAGAAAAAAAACAACAATTAAATAATAGTTATTATTTCTACTATTCTGAGAGAGAGAGAGAGAGAGAGAGAGAGAGAGAGAGAGAGGAGAGAGAGAGATAAATTAGTTTAGCATATGAATTGCCAATCAACGCTTACTGGTGGAACACGAGTAAGGTCATCCGAATCTCTGCCAGGAACCGATTTTAGAACAATGAATCGAAAACGAAAACCTTCACCAAAAGGGAAAATTTTAAAACCTCTTCCTGAAGGCAAAAATACTCACATACTGTATACGCAGGAGTATTCAAGTCCAGGAAATGAAAATAGGGAATAAAAAAAGCCATGCTTGTTGGCATACAAAACTCTAAGATATTTCTGAATGTGTGTTTGCTGATGAAAACATAGCCAGCGGAAGTCGTGCACCAATTGCTTGCTGGGACAATGTTTGCTTTGTTCCAGATATAAATGTTTTCAGGTGTATAGCTTTTGCATGAATAGGCCAGTAAATAAGCGGGAAGGTCTGTTTTTATGTTGCTGTTTTTAAAATGTTTTATTTTGATTTTTTATACTTTTTGTATAGCTTATTTATATCCTATATCATTTCCTCATTGAGCTATTTATCCTTGTCGGAACCTTGGGGTTATAACATCCTGCTTTTTTCAACTAGGGTTGTAGCTTAGCTGGTTATAATAATAATAATAATAATAATAATAATAATAATAATAATAATAATAATAATATAATAATAATAATAATAATAATAATAATTCGGAGTTGCCGATAGTTTTCATGCTATGGCAGAGAAAATCAGACTTTTCATGGTTCTTTTACGAAGATCAAAGAAAAAAAAATATATAATTATAAAATTTCGAGAAATAACGACTGAGATAAACAATGTTTACTTAAAAGAAAAGCAAAAATTTGGAAGATATCAAAACTAATATGAGTCGTATTAAGGAGTAAATATGTGTTTTAATTTCATATATATATATATATATATATATATGTGTGTGTGTGTGTGTGTGCGTGTGTGTATATATATACATATATATGTGTGTGTATATATATATATATATATATGTATAGATATATATAATATATATAATATATATAAAATTAAAACACATATTTACTCCTTAATACGACTCATATTAGTTTTGGTATCTTCCAGATTTTGCTCTTCTTATGAGTAAACATTGTTTATCTTATGTCAATTGATAATTTGAATGATCAAATTGTTTTCCACTATTCCTATATTCGTATATGTTCTAACTGCAATCGCACTATTTGTATATATAAACAAAAATATGATTTATATATTTATATGACTTGATTCCCTAAGTTTAGCAGCTTCCAAGACATATTCTTCATGAATTTCTCAATTATATTATTACTTCTTAACATCAAATCAAACTAATTGAAATAATTCTAAATATTTATGCACAGTGGTTAATAGGGCTTTAATAAAGTAATTAATATAATACTATGATATAAAACTTTATATTGAAACATTAAAATTATAGATTCTCAAAATTCCTACAGAAAAATTCTGAAGCAGATATTCTTCTTATGCAGGGGATATTTTTAGACTTATTTCAGAAGCAAGTCTTCTAAGAGCTATTCAAGTTTTACAAAAACATCTTCGCTTTTGGAATTTTAAACTGAATTTCCTTTTATTCTTTATTTATAGTCAACGATATCGGCGCTAATGACCTTCGATGTCAGGATGCCAGAAAACTCCAAATCAATCAATCAATCTTTCTGATAGACACGACCTTACTGGCGTCTTGTGCGTTTTAAAATCATCGACAAAACAGCATCTGATGGAAATGAGATAAAATTTTATCATTATTATTATCATTATTATTATTATTATTTTTATTATTATTATAATTATTATTATTATTATTATTATTATTATTATCATTATTATTATATTATTATTATAAGCTATGTTATAACCCTTGTTAGAAAAGAAATATGCTATAATCCTGAGAATTCCAAAAGGGAAAAATAGCCCAGTGAGGAGAGGAGAAAAATGGAAATAAATAAACTAAAAGAAAAGAAAAAACAATCAACATAAGATATTTCAAGAATAGTAACAACACTGAATTGTATCCTTCACATATAAACTAAAATATAAGAGGAAGAGAGATAAGATAGAACAGAATGCCCGAGTGTACCCCCAAGCAAGATACTCTAATACAAGACAGTGAAAAGTCATGGTAAGAGGCTATTGCCCTATCCAAAGCTATATAACAATGGTTTGATTTTGGAGTGTCCTCCTAGTAAAGCTGCTTACCATAGCTAAAGAATCTCTTTTACCCTTACAAAGAGGAAAGTAGCCTCTGAACAATTATGTTTGGTTAACCCATTGAGAGAAGAAAGATTGTTTGGTAATCTCAGTGCTGGCATGTGTATGATAACAGATGAGAATTTGCCTTATATTAGGCCAGGCTATTTGGTGTATATGGAGGCAAGACAAAACGAGAGCCGTAACCAGAGAGAGGGGGATCCATTATAATAATGTCTGGCCAGTCAAAGAACACAATAACTCTAGCAGTAGCATTCCAACAGCTGGCTGGTGCCCTGTCCAACCTACTACCTATTTGATAACCTGAAGACAGAGAATAGAAATGCTTAATAAGGAGCAGTAAAGGCACCCCCCCCCCCCCACCGCTTTGATATTTCATTAATATTCAGGTTAAGGTAATATCAGTTTACGTGTCGGGAGGCGACCTTTGATCGGTGGGACTCTCTGGCCACCTATAAGGATATCTAATATCCCACATACTCTTGTTGTGCTCCCGAAGCCTTGGGTAGATTAAGTTCCATTTTCCTTCGTCCGTGCTACACATTGTGGAGTGCCCTTGTGATATGTTGTCAAAGGAGGAGAGAGAGAGAGGAGAGAGAGAGAGAGAGAGGAGAGAGAGAGAGAGGGTGGTAGTTAATGGAATGTCATTGATAATGTTGTGTGAATTAATTCAAAATTTAAATGAAAATGTCTTATATATATACTGTATATATATATATATATATATATATATAATTTATATGTATGTATGTATGTATATATACATACATACACATATAAATATATATATATATATATATATATATGGTAGTCTACATAAGGAAAATAGAAAGACGTCTATATGTGGAAATGCTCTACAGTTTTGTCCGCCAAAGGGCCTCTTCTTGGAGAGTTAATTATGCAAAGCATAACTTATTTTGAGAAGTAAGTTAAAAATCTCATGTTTATTATCACACAACAAATGTAGCCTTTTCTATTCCACTGTACGACAAAGGCCTCACACAAGTTTTCATTCATGTCTGGGTTTTGGCTAGTTTTCATCACCATGCTGGCCAGTACGGATTAGTGATGGTGGGAGAATTTTGTCTGATCTCTCAAAGCAAACCAATCTAGTATGGTTGGCCCTGAATAGTTAAGCTATGCTGATCATGATGGTACATAAACACTTTCACCACGTTAAGGTATCCCCACTAACAAAGGGACATGGCCAGTGTGTGATTGGGGCAAATGTGTTTAGCAATGTCCTGGCTGATCATTTATTGAATGTATCAAGTAATAGTGAAGCAGCTACTTATCAGCAGCATAGGAGCATTGAAGAAGAGAAAATCTTAAATTTTGCAACAGAAAAGGAGAGGAACATACAATTCTCCTTTTACCGAAGGAGAATTTGAATCCGCACTTGCTCCTTGTAATAATACAGCCTCTGGACCTATTACCACACTGAATTGGAAATAAAATATGGAGAGATATCTTAGAGAATAATGAAATCTAGAGCATGGAGTTCAATGACTCGTCAAAGAAAGAATTATAGATCAAATCAATTTTCTTAAAATGACGAATAATGTATATCAAACACTGGACAGGAAGTATAGCAACTGCATACACTGTTAAAAATTTACTTTAAAATAAAAAGGTAAATTTCTGGCAACATTTATTCCAGTACTTTTACTGTTTTACGAACGGATATATTGACGTAAAGGAGCGATATTACGGTCACCAACCCGTAAAAGATAATAACAAAGTAAGGTGAGATTACGGTCGCCTGTTTTTTTACTGAAATACGGTTGAGAACAGTATATTTTTACTAAGAAATTCCGATTAAAATTACTGTTTTTTCCTAATAGTGTATACTAAATAATATATAAGTTGCACAAACACATAACAACAGGGAAAAATTAACAAAATATGATGTGGAAAATAGTCTCTGTGGAATGGACAGAAGTTCAAATATCCAGAATCAAATTTGCTTTCAATAGTTGTATAAGATCCTTGAAGATATCAAGAACTACAACAAATAATTCTGCGAAATCATTCAGCGAAAATAACTTGTTATCATAGGGACAAAAAAGTAGGTTATATGAAGAGATTCCAGGAAGGGGATCATATTGGTTATCCAGGAACTGTAAGAAAGGCTAATAGAATATGTATAAACAATTAACAATTGGGTAACGACAATGTAAGTGTAATTGAAAATATATAAAAAGAAGAGAAGTTCGAATTGCAACGAATATTTTTATGTTGAACAGGCATGACACAAGTCTCTCTTGAAGTTTATATATAATGGATCTATTTTGACGTTGTTACAGATCTCGAAATATCTTATATTAATTATTCATTACTTCTTCTGTAGTTTATTAGTTTTTTTTATTTCCTTTTCGCATTAAGCTATATTTCATTGTTGGAGCCTGTGGGCTTCTAGCATCCCGTTTTTCCAGCTATGATTTTAGCTTGGGTAAGGATAATAATAATAATAATAATAATAATAATAATAATAATAATAATAATAATAATAACACATGATTTACACGTAATAAACAAGGATAAGATCTTAGTAAGGGGTAGATGGAGATGGGTTTGGGCATGCTCTTCACACTCCCAAGAGAGATTAGTTCACAAAACATTCAATTGGGCTGAACAATGCACTAGAAGAGTTATAGTACCCAGGCCTACAGGGCTGAGGAATATGAAACGTGATAGTAGGAGATGACGAATGGAGAAGTATTGATTTAAAAGCTCAAGATAAAGACGACTGACGAAATCTAACCGAGGCCCTTTGCGTTAATAGTCGTAGGAGATGATGATGGACCATTATCAACTAAACTTTTCCTTTCATTTCATGGAAAGGGGAAACTGAAATAACCGACAACCAACAGATTAATTGGAAAACACAGATTGTATATCGTAGCCAATAACTCATTTTTTTATCTCGTATTTTCTTTTTTATTTCTTCTCTCCGGAAATGAAAACTAAATCTTGTTGAATTTATTGGCTGTAAATCATCTTACCCCAAATAATCATGGTCTTTTTTCCACTTAGAATATAGGAATACATGTGTTTGTAAGGATTATAAGAAAATTCACACATAAACTCAATCACATACACACACAGGCGCGCACGCACACACACACACACACACACACATATATATATATATATTATATATATGTATATATGTATATATATATATTATATATATATGTGTGTGTGTGTGTGTGTGTGTGAGTGTGTGTGCGTGTGTACTCACAAAAATGCATGGCTCTACAACCCTTTTAGGATGACAATGCAAAATTACCAACTCACTCGAACATATCATAAACATTTCCAATCTGAAGATAAAACCCTACGCAAAAACGAATCCTTATAATCTTTGCTATGTAAAAATGGTGAGTAATATTTGTAGAATGGATTACGAGGAGGTGTTGCTTGCTTCAATGCACAGGCTTCGTCCGAAATTTCAGCGCAGAATAAACTATTCTCTTTGAGCTGATGTCAGAAACAGTAGTTATTGCAATTTCAGAAGGCTCTTGTTCGCTTGTGTTGGAATAGTGGCAGAGCTATTGAAGTTTGATAAAGTTTTATATATAAATTTTGCCTTCTCTTTTATGCGACTATAGTTGAATTTGAGTGTTAATAGTTAATGAGTTTGTTATGGATAATTCATTGATTATCTCTGTCATGTCATGAGTGATGAAGTTTTTTTTTTTTTTTTAATTATTTTTGTATTTTAAAAAGGCTTTGTTGTTCAGCGTGTCATGAATCACTAATATGTTGGAAAAGTTTTATTAGTTTCGAACAGATATATTTTTTGTTTTCAATTTATTGTATAATTCTATAAATAGAGGATATGCTAATAAAAAAACCTATTTTTAATAGTTATTACTTTTTTTTATTATATTCTAGGACTACTAATACTCTGTCGTTTTTTACATCTCTAAATGATATGTATTATTTAAAAGGAAACATTTGATTTTCAGCCATGGACGTAAAATTTCTATTACGCTGAAGCTGCTCTTATGCAATCATTATTTTACTCGTAAGTTATATTTGGCATTTATATTCTATTTTCTAATATCAATACATGTGTAAAACCTTTTGATTATTTAAAGGAATCAAGTGTTTCAAGATGATACGGTAGCGTACCATTGTTATTATTATCATCATAATTACCATTGTTTATTATTATTATTAGTAGTAGTAGTAGTAGTATTAGTATTAAATTGTTGTTGTTGTTATTATTATTATTATTATTATTATTATTATTATTATTATTAATATTATTATTATTATTATTATTACTTTTACTAGAAAAGCTAAAACCCTTATTGACAAACCAAGATGATATAATCCCAAGGGCTCTAGCATGAAAAAGTGGCCCAGTGAGGAAAGGAAATAAGGAAGTAAATAAATGACACGAGAAATAATGATAAATAAAAATCAAATATTTCAAAAACAGTAACAACATCAAAACAGATATATCATATAAACTCTAAACAGACTTTGTTAAATGGTTTGGAAAAAAGTATATTTATCTAGATTTAACATTTTCTCTTCTATACAAGAAACCTGCAGGTATCCTAGTTCACATCTCCACTCACGTATCAGTTGTCAGACAGAATCAAATTCATATTCCATTTATGGAAAGTCACCCTTCTTCCATTAAGGATTGGCCAAACCCCTCTGACAAAGCACATTTATGATACAGTTCTGTACATTCGTTGATATGCATCGTTTCTTTATATATAGTAAAACTCATTTATTTTTCATCAAGATCTATTATTATTTTCAATATTAGCTTCAAAGGTCTTGCTATCTTATTTCTATTATTTTTTTTTTAGTTTTATAGTATATATACGAGATATCTAATTTGATATTCATACTGTTCTTAAAACATACTGTAATTAAAATGAAATTTTGATAGACTCCAAACTTGAAATTAGTATTTCTTTATTCGTCGAAGTCTTCTAGATAAGGGAATAAAGAAAAGTTTTTGTGAGATTTTACCGATTCCTACTTCTCCCACACACATGTATATCGTCTGAACAAACAGACAAACATATATATATATATATATATATATATATATATAGAAAGCACCGGAAGAGTTGGAAGACCCAGGCCTACATGGCTGAGTACTATAAAGCGTGAAGTAGAAGATGATGAATAGAGAAGTATTGATTTAAAAGCTACGATATAAACGACTGGAGAAATATAACCGAGCCTTATGCGTCAAGAGACGTAGGAAATGATGATGATGATGAATATACCCTAAGCGTCAATAGGCGTAGGAGGTGATGATCATGATAAATACATACAAACATATATATATATATATATATATATATATATACTTATATATATAATTATATATATATATATATATATAGTGTGTGTGTGTGTATCTATATATACATGTATATGTATATATATATATATATATATATTCATTGGAATATAGTCTTAAACAATATATCAATGATCTCACCCTCACCTACACACAGATATATTAGATACAAGCATAAACAATAACAATAAAAAATAGTGAACAGAATGACGAACTACAAGTAGGAAATCTTCAAAAATGGGTCGTGGCACAGTTGGAGATTATGAAAGTTGCCCGGAAACTGAAGAAAAGAAAAATAAAGACAAACTTTAGAATTTGGAGCACCGAGTGCTTCCCGCACGAAGTTGTTTGAGTTTGAACAACAAAAATAAATTGCTTCTAGCGTCCTCGTCCTATTTCTCATTTCGTTTCTCTTTTGACCCAATAAATGTTTAAATTTAAATGAAACCATAAGAGAGATTGCTCGAGTGCCATATGAATGGATGAGGTCAAGATGAGGGGTAGATGGAGATGGTTTGGGCTTGCTCTTCACACTCTCCAAGAGAGATTAGTTCAGCAAACGTTCAGATGGACTCCATAAGGCATTAGAAGAGTTGAAAGTTCCTGGCCTACATGGCTGAGGACTTTGAAGTGCGAAGTAGGAGATGATGAATGGAGAAATATTGAACTAAAAGCTCAAGATGGAGACGACTGGCGAAATCAAACCGAGGCCCTTTGCGTTAATAGTCCTAGGGTGAAATGATGATGGTGAAAGGTTTAAATGCCGCTCATGAATGGCAGAGGTAAGGGACAGTGTCAATTCCTAACTAAGTCAATGTCAGAGACTCACTATAAGCCCCCTCTATATCCACTGCTAAAAATATCGTCATAATTCGAAATGTTTCGTAAAAATATACTGCTCTTAGCTGTATTTCGGTAAAATACGGGCTACCGTAATTTTAACCCTAATTTGTTATTATCTTTTACGGGTTGGTGACTGTAAAACCACTCCTTAACATAAATATATCTATTTTTAAAAGAGTAAATGCCTGGCAACATTTATTCAAGGATTTTTTACCGTTTTTTACGCTAATTTTCAAGTGTACACATGCTAGGACCAGGGAGGGCCAGTCATCAGCAGCCATTATCCATCCCTCCCTGACTGATTTTTCAGAAAACTCCAAATCAATCAATCAAGGAGCACCAGGCAATAGCTGCTGATGACCTAGCAGGTAAACAAATAGCTCTCCTAAATCCCACATCTTAGCTTACAAAGTTAGTGAGGTTGCAGACACTACAGGAAACTAGCAAGTCTCTAATAGGCCCCTACAACCTTATCTAAGAAATAATGAGTTTGAAATCTATTTATGTACAATGATGACATACTTGAAGTTACTTATTCACTCCATTAACAAGGCTAGATTAAAAAAGCTAGAAAGATATATCTTTGTCATTATCCATTAATATAAACTAACTGTTTCCTACCATAATGGTTTTCTGTTCAGGATTCCTAAGTTGGCCCTGACATGATAATTTAAGCTGAGAAGTTACTGGGTATGCTAAATTTTCCCTGGTTTTACCTTCGAGTCGTCCACATATATGCACATACCTAATCTAGATATACAGAAGCATATATGCCTAAACACACACACACATGTATATATATATATATATATATATGTATGTATATATATATATATATATATATATACATATATATATACATATATGTGTATATATATATATATATATATAAAATATATATATATATATATATATATATAATATACATATATATATATATATATATATATACATATATCTATCTATCTATCTATATATATATATTTTTGTGTGTGTGTATGTGCGTGTGTGTATGTGTGTGTGCGTGTGTGGGTGTTTGTGTATGTGAATAATTTTCGCCACTGCAGGACAAAGGCCTTACACATGCAAATTCATAACTAGAGTTTAGCCAGTTTCCATCACCAGATTGTTGATGGTGGGAGATTTTTGTTTGATCGCTCAGAGCAAACAAACCAACCTAGTATTGATGATCTTAAAAAAAACTTTTATCTAGTTTTTTGCCATTTTTCATTACCAATCTATGCAAAGCAGCTTGGTGATGGTGGGAGATTTTCGATTGATCGCTCACAGTAATCCATCCTAGTATTGTTGGTCATAAAACATATTTAGTGTAGTAAATTTCAAAAGGCAAGTATAAATACTTTATGCATGTATTCATTTATGTAGGTATATATGAATAAAAAAATCCAAGGGAAAACTTATACCTCGATTATATAGTGATCCGTCAAATAAATCCGTGAGAGAAATAAAGGATCGAGAGATGTCGTGTCGATCTGTGACAAGTTTTGAAATTGAAGTCACACGAGCAGTGTGAACCTTTACATGCAGAGCAGATATCATTCCAAATTCGATTTTGTTGTTGCTAGGAGAATTTTTCTGAGAGAGAGAGAGAGAGAGAGAGAGAGAGAGAGAGAGAGAGAGAGAGAAGAGCAATGTCTGAAGACCAAGGATATCGATTTAAGATCATCTAAAGCGAATGTCAAACTGTGATTATTTCAGGTCACACGTAAATGTCAACATGAAACTCGGCGTGGCTATGCAGTTGAATTTAAACTTGGTAATATATATATGTATGTATATATATATATATATATATATATATAAATATATATATATATATATATATATATATACATACATATATATATATATATATATATAAACTATTGTTGAATCAAAAGCAAACCTTCCCTATAATTCAAAAAGGCGCTGTTTCATTTGAACTGTTGCCGCAAAAAAAAAAATTATAACAATCGATTTAGTAAAAATTAATAAAAATTTATCTTAATTAATATTATTCACTCTTCATTACCACAATACTCCAGGCTTAGATCGTCAGTGATTTCACAAAATAGACCTTCACGTCTATTTTCAGCGTTTCATGAAATTGGTTTTCCACATAGAAACTATGAAGCAAATATAGAACAATTCAATTATTTCAAAACCCCCATAAACAAACACTGTTGAAACCTTGATGTATTAATATTCATCTAAATAATTCTGGAATATATAGATTTTCCTTGTTATTCGAAAGTTGACAGATTTAGCATGAGATTAACAAGAAAATACAATAATTATTCGATAATTGGGTGTTGTTGACATAATTGCAATTACCCAAACGAAGTAATAATAGAGAAAGGTTTCAAAATATTCTTCACTGTGCTAGGAATAGATTATTATTATTATTATTATTATTAGTAGTAGTAGTAGTAGTAGTAGTAGTAGTAGGTGTAGTAGTAGTAGTAGTAGTATTTTTATTATTACTATAATTATTATTACTATTATTATTATTATTATTATTATTATTATTATTATTATTATTATTATTATTATTATTAGCTAAGCTAAAAGGTACACCCTGAAACTCAAAACTGCCGTAGTGTAGTTATGAGAAGGGTTGAATCTGTGTCTATGATTGTGTGTGTGCCTTTGTATCTCTATTTAGATATGCAGCGGTCATTTTTGACGGGTCACGTACACTAGTTCATGCAAGCTTTCAGCCTATGACGAAGAGTAGTTTTACTGCAATATCCAAAACACGCGAACCATATGCAGTGGATGTAAATAAATCATTATTTTGTTCAATTACTTTTATTTTCTTCGTTGGTCAATTCTCATGAGTTGATGTACATATAGATAAATATCTAATATTTAAGCAGTTATCTAATAAAAACTATATATTTATATACATATATATATATATATATATATATATATATAAATATATATATATATATATATATATATATATATTTATATATAACTTTCTGAGTGGGAATACCTTAACGTGGAGAAAGGGTTTGTGTATGGCCATGACCAGCAAAGCTGTACTAGACCGGACTTATACTGTTGATTTGTTGTGAGCAATCAGAGTAAAGCCTCCCACCATCACCAATCTGCAGTGCCCATGGTTATGAAAAAGCCCAAAAATCCAGACTTAAAGCCTTTATCCTGCAATGGATAAGAATCAGCTGCATGTGTTGTTGTTGTTGTTGTTGTTGCTGTTGCTGTTGTTGTTGTTGCTGTTGTTGTTGTTTTGTATATCAAACACAACTCCAGGAACCTCAGGAATTTTCTTAGAAATGTCTGAGGACTTTCTCCTTCAGTGGGCTAGAAACGGCTGTGTTTATTGTTGTTGTTGTTGATATTATTGTTTTAGAGATAAATACAACTTCAGCTACCTCTGATATTCACTAAGACAAGTCTGAGGCCTTTCTCCTCCATTGGTCTAGGAGAAACGGCCGCATTTGTTGCTGTTTTTAGCGTTCTCCATATAAAATACAACACCATGAAGCTCTTGGATATATCCTCCCCTTTCCCAGAAAACTTCGAGCATTTATGATAACTCCCAAGCATCCAAAAAAGGAGCAGGAAACAAGAAAGGAAATATTACGACCAAGGCTCGCCGGTCAGCGATGATAACACGTAACGTACGCGTCCCCATGGAGCACTGTACGAAATGATGGTTGCTTGCATTTTGAGGTCCTTATCACAAACCATTATAGGTGAACAGAGATATAAAAAAAAGGTATTTCGAGTCACTATTGCAAATATTATTTAATGCGATAGTTATTTCGTTGGTGAGAATGATTTGGAATTACGTGAGGTTAAACATTTTACTTCTGACTGTTTTTCATTATTTTCTATTTTTTGGTGAATAAATGAGTCTCTCTCTCTCTCTC
Source organism: Palaemon carinicauda (assembly GCF_036898095.1). NCBI lineage: Eukaryota > Metazoa > Arthropoda > Malacostraca > Decapoda > Palaemonidae > Palaemon > Palaemon carinicauda. Next base: position 174,134,034 of record NC_090730.1, read on the forward strand.
TCTCTCTCTCTCTCTCTCTCTCTCTCTCTCTGTGCTATGTATATACTTCGGTTAATGTAGAACAGTTTAGTGAATTTGAGATTACAATTGGAAAAAGTATTTGCCAGACGTTTAATAACTTCAGTAAAAGTTTAAATCTCTCTCTCTCTCTCTCTCTCTCTCTCTCTCTCTCTCATAATGAAAGTGCTGTTGAGAGCGCTATCGATACATTTGACCCTCGAAGAAAATATTCTGTGAGGAAAAAAGTCCAAAGATAGGAACCCCTTTACATTGGGTGGCTTCGGTTAGAAAAAGTCTTGAGAAGAAAGAAAAGGATGTAAGAAAGAATTTTCCGATCGAGGGGTGATCTCCCCACCCCCCCCCCCCCACCCTCCCACCCCCATCCCCGAATTATAAGCTCACTAAAAGGCTGAAATTATTTAGTACTTATAGGTTCATTCATATTTCATTTATTTAAGGTAGTGACGGATATATTTATACAGTAACGATTGCTTTCATGGCCAGCATTTTTATAAGGTTTTAAGGTAACTATTCGCTTTTTTTTTCTATTATCTTTTTTTTTTGTATCAGAAACTTTACAAGAGTGCTAGAAGTGATGTGAGAAAGAAATAAGCTCGTATAAATAAAAAAAACAAAAAACAATTACAATTCAGTGATTTCTGCTAAAACAATTGTTATAGTAGTAGTGGTTGCAATAGTTCAAGGTGTAGTAATTTAATTACGGTTATTTTCAACGTCATGTCTTATAAAATATATTATATACAATTATATAAAGGACTAAAATCTGAATTCAACAGATACATTTATACAGGATAAGATATTTGATTATATATATATATATATATATATATATATATACCCATACGTATATAGAAATATGGAAATAGGAATACAAACCATCTGTAGTATTTTTCGTTTATAGGAAAATATTCACAAGAATTACTTTCAGTAGACGATAATAGTAAGTAAAAAAAATCCTTTAGTAAGCCAAATTGGCCGAGGGGATGAACTATATTTCAATAGCTATTGGATCGGATTTCCAGTATTGTCATTTATCATAATAAAAGGTATTTTATTGTATGGAACTATAACCTCGATGTCAATGCTGGGGACTTGAATATTATTTTCAATAGCTAAATTCAGATAGGGTTACATGCATATAAATACATACATACACACATATGAATATATATATATATATATATATATATATTGATATATATATATATATATATATAAATATATATATATATATATATATATATATTATATATATGTATGAATATATATATATATATATATATACACATATATATATATATGTATATATATATATATATATATATGTGTGTGTGTGTGTCTCACTTATAACAATAATCGAACAGTTCAACATGATTTTTTCGAAGGTCCATAAAAGAAACAAAGCAAATATAAATAAATCACTATATTTCGACAAATATACATTGGGTGTCTCCAAGGTGT
>NC_090730.1:174140515-174145515 GCF_036898095.1 Palaemon carinicauda
AAGAAGAAATTTCAGTCAGTAGATCCGAGCTATGGTCCTATTACTTTTGGTATTCACTTTTCTAATTGTATCTATCATTCCTTTTAGACTGATCTAACTTGTGCATATAGACTCTCTCTCTCTCTCTCTCTCTCTCTCTCTCTCTCTCTCTCTCGTGTTATGTTCATCTACCTCAATTGCTCTTTGTAAATATTATCTCAAAGTCAATATCTTTTAATAGATTATATTTTTTCAGGTTATAAATATTAATCAATATCACAAATAATTCTATGAAAGAAATTTTCTCAACAAAACCAGCATTTGAATAAATGCATTCAGGGAATAATTCCAGGCACCAAAGTCCTCAATAAACCCCAATGGCTTCAACAGTAAAAAAAGAAAATGAAAAATAAAAGAATCTCCTGCGAGCGCAAAAGTTTACAACGCCACATATCCTCGACCAGAGCATACTGGGAATGTATTTATTTTGGGCGTTCCAATGTGTGATTACCTGTCCGTCTGATAAATACGATTTCGGAGGTTGAAATTGGGCTCCTGGTCTTTACCGGTGATCAGAAAGGTGTTCGGCTATCACGTAACTACCTTCGCCAACGAAGTTTGAAAGGAGATTATATTTTACCTACTGTTTGTGTGTTCGTATGTTGGTTTGTGTGTATGTTGGTTTGTGACCAGATTTCTCGGTAATCGGAAAGGTGTACGGCTATCACGTAGTTACCTCCACCCACGAAGTTTGGAAGGAGGTTATGTTTTACCCCCTTTTTATTGTTCGAGTCTTTGTGTGTTTGCAGGTTTATTTGTGACCACCTTCCTGGCCACAATTTCAATCGTAGAGTAATGAAACTTTCAGGGATTAACTGTTATGTAACAAGCTGGAAATGTTTGAAATTTGGGAAGTTAAGACCAAAGGGAAAGGTCAAAGGTCAAGGTTAAAGGTGAAGGTCAAAGATCAATGTCATAGGTCAAGGTCAAAGGTCAAGGCCAAAGATCAAGGTAAAAGGTCAAGATCAAAGTCCAAGGTCAACTTCACGGTCAAGCAGAATGTCCAATTCACGTAATCAGCCATACGTTTGGACCTCGTTGTCACATAGACTTCAAATGTGGTTCGTATTTAAGTGTATGAAAATCCACGCCAATTAATACATGTTAAGGTCAAAGGGCAAGTTAATGTGAAACAAAATGTCTAAAAATAAGCTACCGTGGTGGAGGTCTGCGCTCTACTGGAAATCTTTAATTTATGGGAAGTCAAGGTCAAAGAGCAAGGTCACGGTCAAGACAATTCTCTCTCTCTCTCTCTCTCTCTCTCTCTCTCTCTCTCTCTCTCTCTCTCTCTCAGGTTATCAGCAACATTGTTAGCATTTTTGAAAGTAAAGAGAGAGAGAGAGAGAGAGAGAGAGAGAGAGAGAGAGAGGGCGGGCCTTAATAATATTAGGGAATCATCCCGCCACCTTAATGCAATATAGTCTAAGAACTAATTACATGAACAGCTAATACGATAAACTACTCCGGATGTTTAGTATACATAAGAAACAGCACACATATTGCTACTAATCTAATAATTTAAGTCTTCAAAATGACGTAATTAAGTATTCAAGTACTTAAGGATTAATAGTGAGTAGTCATACAACGTATGATAAAATTGAATAATATTGGAATTGTGATTAAAATAAAATAAAAAAATAGGTCATACCAGGACAAATTCTCAATTGATTTACTGTGGACTGTATCAGTCATCCCTGCTATGATAAGAGTGTCACGACTGAGATGGTGTGGGCACGTGGTAAGAATGGATGGTGGGGAGGGAGTGAGCAGGGCTTGGGAGGAACCTGTAAGAGGAAAAGATCAAGAATATCATGATCAACAAAGCTGTACTAGTCAGGGATACCTATATTAGGTTGGTTTGCATTTGAGCGAAGACAAAAATCCCTTATTATCAATCAGCACTGGCATGTGTGATGATGAAAACTGATATGGAGAAAAGAGGTTTGGTGGAAGTGGATGCATTTGATAGAGGGCATTAGAGAGGATGCATCAGGCAACCGACCCCTTAATGTAGGAATAACAAAGAAGAAGAAGAAGAAGAAGAAGAAGAAGAAGAAGAAGAAGAAGAAGAAGAGAAAAAGTATCAGTCATCTAAATATGAATGATTTTTTGGTGTCATAAATCTTACCAGATGCATGCATATACATACATATGTATGTACATACAAATACATGCATATGTATATACATACATATAAATACATACATATAGATGTATATACATAGATATACATACATACATACTTACTCCCATAAGAGCTACTGTCTATAGAACTTTAGGATTCCATCATATCAGATCAATACAAACTACCATCAGAGAAGCAACGGTCAGATGTTAAAGCCCAAAAATGTTTTGGGCGATCAGGCGGTTTTGCGTGTGCCATAATCCCGTTTTATTCTCTTTCTTCCTTTCTTTCTTTCTTTATTTCTTTCTTTCTTTCGTTTCTTTCCTCTGGAGGATTATCCGTTCGTGATGGTCCCCAGAACCTTTAAAGATAAGAGAGAGAGAGAGAGAGAGAGAGAGAGAGAGAGAGAGAGAGAGAGTTTTCCGGTTTAGTGTCCATAATCTCCTCTTTTTAGTTTCATTATGGAGGTCGTCTGCTATGTTACTCATTGTTATTTCTTTCACGATTGAATTTTGGCTTGTGTTAATATTTATATGTATATATATATATATATATATATATATATTTATTTTATATATATATATATATATATATATATATTTGTTCACAAACAAACGAACTAACAAACGGGCAAGCAGACAAACATGGGTAAAAAATAACCTCCTCCAAATTCTGTTGGTTAAGGTAATAAATTTTCGAACCTAAATAGCACACATCATACACCTTTACTGAACCCTTACGTAGGTATAAGTCATGATTTCAGTGAGAATGTCTTTGCCTATTATTAATTGAAAATTTTTCAGTAATGAAATTTATCGAAAAAATAATTATTTATCGTTTTATGTAAGCTTTAAAACTTCATAATACATTACTATTTATACCTTAACGAATAAGAAACCAAAAGTGAAAGATAAAGATATATAAGAAATAAAAATCATGACAAAAGATTTTAAGTCATTTGGATTACAATTTTCTTATTTCCATATTTATAATAATATACCTCTGTTTTCATTTAAATTTAGTTATTTTTGTGATCTATTAAAATATATATCAAACATAAAAATTGTGACAAAGAATTTTAAAGTATATATATATATATATATATATATATACATATATAAAAATATATATATATATATTATATATATATATACATCATACATATACCAAAGGCACTTCCCCCAATTTTGGGGGGTAGCCGACATCAACAAGAAACAAAACAAAAAAAGGGGACCTCTACTCTCTACGTTCCTCCAGCCTAACCAGGGGACTCAGCCGAGTTCAGCTGGTACTGCTAGGGTGCCACAGCCCAACCTCCCACATTTCCACCACATATGTAGCTTCATACTGCTGAGTCCCCTACTGCTGCTACCTCCGCGGTCATCTAAGGCACCGGAGGAAGCAGCAGGGCCTACCGGAACTACGTCACAATCGCTCGCCATTCATTCCTATTTCTAGCACGCTCTCTTGCCTCTCTCACATCTATCCTCCTATCACCCAGAGCTTTCTTCACATCATCCATATATATATATATATATATACACAAACACACACACACACACACAACATATATATATATAATATAATACATATATATATATATATATATATGTATATATATATATATATATATATGTATATATATATATATATATATATCATTAAGATTTTTTGTCACGTAATTCACTTACAAAACGGCCGTCTTTTAAACGAGATGCGAAAAACAGTATTATCATGCAAATGAGACTTGAAATTCCCAGTGAATATAACAGTACACAGTTGAATAATTAAATATAAGATACAAGACAGAGTACAAAGGAAGAAGACGAGAGTGATAATTAAAGGATATGAACGATAATGTTAAACTATAAAATTGAGAATCTTCGAGAACATAGAGATAAGGAAATGGTTAAACCTCTTTTTCTTATTATTTTTTTTTTACTTCAGTTCTTATCTTTCACTAGAATATTGATTTACATGGACATTATTTTTTCTGATAATAGAAAGGAAATAAAAAAATTCTAATTTGTTACTAACACAACCATAGTATATATATATATATATATATATGTGTGCATATATATATATATATATATATACATATGTGTGTATATATACATACATATATATATATATATATATATAAATATATATATATATATATATATATATTTATATATATACATACATATATATATATATATATATATTTATATATATATATATATATATACATATATATATATATATATATATAAAATCATATTCAAAATATACAATTAAAGCTTTCGTAATTTAAGATAATATTCAAAAGAATTTGTAATAAAAATTTACTTACCGTCACTCGCGAACACCAACTTCATGATTCATCCTTTGTGTAGCAAAAACATAAATCGTTTTTTTCGTAAATATCAAGATAATTACTTATCTCCACTTCAGTTAAATTTCTCCTCCCAATGCAAGAAGCGGAAGAATGATCTAAATGTAGTGTTAGTTATTCATTGAAGGTTGTATAAATAATTCTTAATGGTTTCCAGCAGTAGAATGATGTTTATCTTTTTAATCACTCTTAGAAGTTCTTGCTTAATCTAAAACTAACTAGCATTTAATATCTTGTCGTTTAAAATTCATCCTTTTGCTTCTAAAGACTTTTTTTTTCCACTTTTCGAGTAATGAAGAATGATTTAAAATAACTTTTATTCTTCAATTTCACAAGGGAAATCTCCTGTGTCTTTTTTTCACTAATTGACTTATAAAGAATAATTTAAAATAACTTTTAATTTTTAATTTCACAAGGGGAATCTGCGGTGTTTACTTCAAAATAATAGCCAGATTA
>NC_090730.1:174148503-174169475 GCF_036898095.1 Palaemon carinicauda
AAAAAGCTAGAAAGGATTAAATTTTGGCAGGTGAAGGTCCAAGGTCCAGGTCACAATGTCCAATTCACGTAATCAGCCTTAAGTTTGAACATCGTTGTCGCAGATACTTCAAACTTGGTTCATGTATGAGAGTATAAAAATCCACGCTAGTTAATACATGGTAAGGTCAAAGGTCAAGGCCACGGTCAAGCAAAATGTCCAATTCACGTAATCAACCATAAGTTTAGACGTAGTTGTCACTGAGGACTTTAAAATTGATTCATATTTCAGTGTATGAAAATCTACGCCAATTAACACATGTTAAGGTCAAAGGTCAAGGTCATGGTCAAGCAAAATTTCCAATTCACGTAATCAGCCTTATGTTTAGCCATCGTTGTCACAGAGACTTTAAACTTGGTTCATATTTCAGTTTACGAAAATTCACGCCAATTAATACATGTTAAGGTCAAAGGTCAAGGTCAAGGTCGAAAAAAAGGTCTATAAATAAGCTGCCACGGCAGAGGTCTGCACTCTACTGAGCGCCTCTCTATTTTTTCTTTAGTGTTTCTGGGGAAAAGGAAGGCAAAAAGTACGTCCTACATATGAGGTTTGCTACACAGTTAAAAATTTGCCGTAAAAAAACCGGCAAAAATAATTGACAAAATTTTGACTGGTATTTACCGTTTGCGGATATGTTGACGCTAATGAGTGATATTACGGTCATCAACCCGTAAAAGATAATAACAAAGCAGGGTACAAGTTACGGTTGGCTGTATTTTACTGAAATTTACTGAACATTACATTTTTACGGATAATTTCCTATTAAAATTACGGTTATTTTTAGAAGTGTTGGGTAGGGAATGCAGTTGCTATTTCCATTCAACTTGGGTCGGAGGAAAAATGATTCCGTGAATACTTTTATTCTCGACGTTTATAGAATAAATTTTAGTCAGAAGATCTGAGTTATGATGATATTACTTTTGGTATTCACTTATCCAATTGTATCTATAATTTCTTTTTATTCTATGCTAGAATAATCAAACTTGTGAATATAGACTCTCTCTCTCTCTCTCTCTCTCTCTCTCTCTCTCTCTCTCTCTCGTGTTATATTCACCTACCTCAATTGCTCTTCGTCAATATTATTTTATCCTTTTAAAGAAGAAATTTCAGTCAGTAGTTTTGAGCTATATTTATATTCTATACTGGAGCTATTAAGATTGGGAATACTCTCTTTCTCTCTCTCTCTCTCTCTCTCTCTCTCTCTCTCTCTCTCTCTCATCATGTTCACCTACCTTGATTGTTCTTTGTGAATATTATCTCAAAGTCAATATCTTTTAATGGTTCATATTTTTTTTTCAAGTTATAAATATTAATAAATATCACAAATAATTCTATGAAAATAACTTCCTCAACAAAAACCACCATTTAAATACATTCATTCAGGGAATAATTCCAGGCACCAAAGTCCTCAATAAACCACAATTGCTTCAATAATTAAAAAAATGAAATCTAAAAGAATCTCCTGCGAGCGCAAAAGTTTACAACGCCACATTCCCTCGACTAGAGCATGCTGGGAATGTATTTATTTAGGGCGTTCCAATGTGTGATTCCCTGTCCGTTTGATAAATACGATTTCGGGGGTTGAAATTGGCCTCCTGGTCTTTCTCGGTGATGAGAAAGGTGTTCGCATATCACGTAGCTACCTCCGCCAACGAAGTTCGAAAGGAGGTTATGTTTTTGCCCCCTGTTTGTGTGTTCGTATGTTGGTTTGTGTCCAAATTTCTCGGTAATCGAAAAGATGTTCGGCTATCACGTAGTTACCTCCGCCAACGAAGTTTAGAAGGAGGTTATGGCTTACCCTCTGTTTGAGTGTTCGTATGTTTGTTTGTGTATATGTTGGTTTGTGACCAGATTTCTCGGTGATCGGAAAGGTGTTCGGCTAACGTAGTTACCTCCGCCAACGAAGTTTGGAAGGAGGTTATGTTTTACCCCTTTCCTGAATGTTCGAGTGTTTGTGTGTTTGTTTGTGACCACCTTCCTGGCCACAATTTCTAATCGTAGAGTAATGAAACATTCAGGGATTAACTTTTATGTAACAAGCTGGAAATTTTTAAATTTTGGAAAGTCAATGTCAAAGGTCAAGGTCACGGTCAAGTAAAATTTCCAATTCACGTAATCAGCCATTAGTTTAGACATCGTTGTCACAGAGACTTCAAACCAGGTTCGTATTTGAGTGTATGAAAATCCACGCCAATTAATACATGTTAAGGTCAAAGGGCAAGGTAATGTGGAGCAAAAGGTCGAAAAATAAGCTACCGTGGTGGATGTCTGCACTCTACTAGAAATGTTTAATTTTTTGAAAGTCAAGGTCAAAGGACAAGGTAAAATCTGCAATTCTCTCTCAGGTTATCAGCAATATTGTTACCATCTTTGAAAGTAGAGAGAGAGAGAGAGAGAGAGAGAGAGAGAGAGAGAGAGAGGCCTCAATAATATTAGGGAATCATCCCGCCACCTTAATGAAATATAGTCTAAGAACTAATTACATAAACAGCTAATACGATAAACGACTCTTGATGTTTAGCATAAGTGAGAAACACCACACATATTGCTCCTAATCTAGTCTTGATGATATATATATATATATATATATATAAATATATATATATATATATATATATAAAATATATATATATATATATATATATATAAATATATATATAGATATATATATCTATATATAGATATATATATAGATATATATATATATATATATATATATTCATATATATTATATATATATACGAATATATATATATATATATATATATGAATATATATACATATATACATATATACATATATATATATATATATATATATTTTCATATATATATTATATATATATATATTTACATATAAATATATATATATATATATATATATATTTATATATATATATATATATATATCATCAAGACTTTTTATCACATAATTCACTTATGAAACAGCCTTCTTGCAAACGAAATGCGAAAATAGTATTATCATGCAAATGAGACCCGAAATTCCCAGTGAATATAACAGTACACAGTTGAATAATTAATTATAAGATACAAGACCGAGTACAAAGGAAGAAGAGGAGAAGTGATAATTAAAGGATATGAATGATAATGTGAAAATACAAAATTGAGAATCTTCGAGGACATAGAGATAAGGAAATAGTTAAACCTCTCCGGTGAATTCTCAATGTTTTTTATCATTATTTTTTCTCGCTAGCTTTTGTATCTTTCACTAGAAGATGTATTTTAATGGCTATTATTTTTTCTACTATTAAAAAGGAAATGGCAAAATTATATTTTGTTACTAACACAATAATATTATTTATTTATATACTGTATATATATATATATATATATATATACAGACACACACATATATATAATATATATATATATATATATATATATATATTTAAAATATGCACTCAAAGCTTTTGAAATTCAAGATAATATTTAAAAGAATTTATAATAAAAACGTACTTACCGCCACTCGCGAACACCAACTCCAGGATTCCTCCTTTTGTGTAGCAAAAACATACAAGGCTTTTTCGTAAATATCAAGATAATTATCTCCACTTCAGTTAAATTTCTCCTCCCAATACAAGAAGCGAAAGAATGATCTAAATGTAGCATTGGTTATTCATTGAAGGTTTTATAAATAATTTTTCGTGGTTTCCACTAGTAGAATAATGTTTATCTTTTTAATCACACTTAGAAGTTCTTGCTTGATATAAATCTAACTAGCATTTAATATCCTGTTATTTAAAAGTCATCCTTTTGCTTCCGAAGACCTTTCTTCACTTTTTGAGTTATGAAGAATGATTTAAAATAACTTTTAATCTCTAATTTCACTGGCAAAATTCCCTGTGTCTTTTTTTCACCAATTGACTAATAAAGAATAATTTAGAATAACTTTTAATTTTTAATTTCACAAGGGGAATCTGCAATGTTTACTTCAAATATTAGCCAGATTATTTGCATTACAGTATTCCTGATCATGACATTATCTTTTTTTTAACAAGCGCTCACTTCATCTTGAAGCAGCTAGTGGTTAATATCTCGCAGTGTATAAGTCAACCTTTAGTTTCCAAAAACTTTTTTCACTAATTGATTTATGAAGAATAATTCCAAATAACTTTTAATCTTGAAAATCACTGGTGTGGGGGGGGGGGGGGATCTGCGGTGTTTACTTTAGATATTAACCAAATTATTAAAATAATATTATTCCAAATATTAACCAGCAATTTTTAACACAGACAATAATTAGCAAGTACGGAAAATATCCATTTGTTGATTTGAAACGGATTGTTACACCATTGCGTAGTTCAAACAGGCATGGACATATAGAGTTCTAATTCTCTCTATACTCCGTTGAGAAAAGCCAATAAATATTATGAACTTTTCATATGGAAAAGTATGAAGCAATATCTTATAATCAACACTGTCAATATTTAGAGGCTTTTGAACGTTATAAAATGGCCCTTTAACAAGGTAACTAGATCCCATAGCAAAATCTCACTGAGCAACACGGTGAAACAAAATTGACTAATTTGGAAGTTGTGAGGAAGACGAGAACTAAGCTTGCCATTGGTGGAAATATTACCCAATTGCCGTATTATACCTTTTTTGGTGTATTAGGTTTCAAAGTTGATGCTATTTGTTGATATGCTTTGGCATCTAATTCCTGGAAACGTAAAGATGTTAAATGGTTGGTGGCCAGAAAAATACCTAAAAATATATATATAAAACGCGTTTATCGGAAAATACCTTTCAGTTCAATGAAATTATTATTATTATTATTATTATTATTATTATTATTATTATTATTATTATTATTATTATTATTATTATTATTATTATTATTATTATTATTATTAGCAAAGCTAAAAGCATGATGCTATAACCCCAAGGGCTTCAACAGGGAATAATAGCCCAGTGAGGGAAGGAAACAAGGAAATAAATTAACTTCAAGAGAAGTAATAACAATCAAAATAAAATATTTTAACAACATTAGATTAGATCCATCAGATATAAACTCTAAAAAACTTTATAAAAAGTTAATATCGTTGATAACTTTCTATAAAAATTCATATATCGCAACCTCTGCTTCGTAAACTTTTATTAAAATACCTGCTCTTGCCTTTTTCTTTTGTTTCAGACGTGATATTGAATTTGTCATATCAGACTGTATTTTAGCGAGGAAGAAATTTCATTTCGAAAGTGTACCTTCAACAAATAAGTTATATTATTATTATGATTTTAAATAGTAGGCTGGCCAGGGCACCAGCCACTAGGTGAGATACTATTCCTAGAGAATTATTGGATCCTTTGACTGGCCAGACATTATTACATTGGATGCCTCTCTCTGGTTACGGTTGATTCATCCTTTGCCTGCACATTCACACACTAGTCTGACCTATTCTCTGCAGATCAGGTACCTAACCATCTCTCTCTCTCTCTCTCTCTCTCTCTCTCTCTCTCTCTCACACACACAATTTTGGAAAATTCTTAACTATGAAGTTCCTTTTCAAATTTGTCGGCAGATCACGTACCGAACTATCTCTCACTCTCTCTCTCTCTCTCTCTCATCTCTCTCTCTCTCTCTCTCACACACAGTGCGAATTCAAAAGGGAAAAATCTTCCTTATTTCTTAAAGCTTTATAGAACGAGACACGAGTCTTGGCCAACACAAAGCACGAAGGACTTTATTGAATTTAATTGCCTGCTATTTTCTCAGTTTTCCCAGAGCGTTTATATCGCAATATTGTTTTGAATTTCTCTGCAATATACTGTATTTCTTCCTTTCTTATGCAGCTGGCCGGCTGTAATTTTTCTGTTTGGGACTGGGGGCGGGTGGGTCAGTAGAATTCTAAATGAATGACTATTCATGGAAGGAATAACTTTATCATCTTTTGTTCATTTGTTTTATTCATTTATTTCAAGTTGTGTAAATAAGGACGTTTATATCTATCGGTATGGAGAAAGGTGAATGTATATATATATATATATATATATATGTATATATATACATATATATATTTATTTATATAAATATATATATATATATATATGTATATATATATATATATATATATATATATTATATATACATATTATATATGTATATTATGTATGTATATGTGTGTGTTAGTATATATGATACTTATATCCATACCCAGACACACGCACACGCACGCATATATATATATATATATATATACGCACACATCCATCTCTCTCCATACCAATAGATTTGAATATCCTTACTTGAGGAACTTGAAATGAATGAATAAAATAGATGAAATAATGATAAAGATGATTCCTTCCATGAATATGCATTTATTTAGAATCCTACTCACACCCCCTCCCACCAGGCCCAAAAAGAAAAATTACAGCCGACTGGCTGCATAAAAAAGAAAGAAATACAGTATATTGCAGAGAAATTCAAAACAAAATTACGATATAAACGCTCAGGGAAAACTGGGAAAATAGCAGGCAATTAAATTCAATAAAGTCCTTCGTGCTTTGTGTTGGCCAAGACTTGTGTCTCGTTCTATAAAGCTTTAACAAATAAGAAACCTTTTTTTCTCTTTTGAATTCAGACTGGTTTTAGTCTTTACGAGTTCTTATGAGAGAGAGAGAGAGAGAGAGAGAGAGAGAGAGAGAGAGAGAGAGAATATCACTTATAAATTTCCATTCGCTTATTATTCATTAGTAGAACATGATTGAAGCAGCGAACGGCTAACAACAACTCGCATTATTTATGTAAGCATTTATAATTTCCTATTAAATTCATTCACTCTCACAATCGCATATTCGTGCATTCATTTCCCTCGCTTTTAAGGGAGACGGCAAATGGAAAGGAATATATTCAGCATATCAAAGCCTCACCTGATGGGGGAATTTACATATGCAAGCATTTCAGCAGCGGGTATATTTGAATGTTCTCTTTCTGCCAAAGGGCGCCTTGGTGTTCATTGTACATTTCAAAGGCTGACAAATGTGGTCGATAATGAATGTGCCAATCTGATTCCCCGCTAATGTTCTCTTTCTTTTCAAGGAAGGGCGTTTTAATGCTGTGCTTTACATCCTAACGAGGGTGTGTGGAGGCACCAGTTAGGTGATAACTGAGAGGTGGGGTGAATGCAACTAGATGTATTTCAATGGATCATGAGTTATTATACAAAAGACTCTAAGCAGGAACCTTAAAAAATTCAATGAGAATCAGTTTGTGGTCATCAGTGTGCGGTGGCGCCATTCAAGTGATAACTGAAAGGCGAGATGAATTCAACTAATTTCATTTCAACGGATCATGAGTTTATATACAACCCATTCCAAGCAAGAGCGGCACAAAAATTCAAAGTGAACCACATCGGGGTCACTAATATGTGGAGGTGACAGTTAAATGATAGCTGAGAGTCGAGGAGAATGAAAATTACATTATTTCAATTGATCATTGCGTTTATATACAAGCCGTTCCAAGTAAGAACGGCACACAAATTCAAAGCGAGTCACTCCATTGTAACCAATGTGCGAAGGGATAACTGAGAGGCGAGGCAAATGAAACTACCTTTATCGCGATAGATCAACAGTTTATATACAATCCGTTCCAATCAAGAACGGCACAAAAATTCACCAATGTGCGCAGTTGTCAGCTAGGGGATAACTCAGAGGCGAGACGAATGCAACTAACTCTATTTCAATGGATCATGAGTTTATATACAAGCCGTTCTTAGCAAGAACGACACAAAAATTCAAAGTGAGTTACCTCGGGGTCACCAATGTGCGGTGGCGCCAGTTAAATGATAACTGAGAGGCTAGGCGAATGCAACTAAAGTTTATTTCAATGGATCATGAGTTTATATACAAGCCATATAAAGCAAGAACGGCAGAGAAATTCAAAGCGAGTCACTTCGTGGTCATCAATGTGTGGTGGCGTCAGTTAGGTGATAACTGAGAGGTCAAGCAAATGCAACTTACTAAATTTCAATGGATCATGAGTTTATATATAAGCGTTCCAAGAAAGAACTGCACAAAAATTCAAAGTGAGTCACCTCGTGGTCACCAATGTGCAAAGGCGACAGTTAAGTGATAACTAACTAAAAGTCGAGGATAATGAGTTTATATGTAAGTTGTTCTAAGCAAGAAAAATAAGAATAATAATAAGAAAAATAAATAATAATAATAATATAATAATAATAATAATAATAATAATAATAATAATAATATAATAATAATAATAATAATAATAATAATAATATCATGAACGCCTACTTAGATATGACATATCTATCATTGTAAATATTTGTGTTCGCTTCAACTTCTACAACTAATATTCTAACATTGTTGGAACCCAGTCAGTCTCCAATTTCATCTCGCTTGTTATTTACGAAGAATCTTAAAAGTTCGGCAAAGCCACTTTGATTTCTCTTTAAGCTCTTACGTATATAACGCTGTTGAAAGAACATATAATTTTAATATATAGTGACGATCAAAAAGTTAGTTCTTTACAAACACGGAAAAATTATCGGATATTATTGATATGTAACAGAAATTTTTGAAATAAATAGAAAAAATTTAAATAATTAATGTCCTTTTATTTAGTTATTCCTTTCATTCTGTTGCATTTGTCGTTCTCAGTATGAGCAGTTATGGTGTTAGACAGTGTTCATAAAAAGAACAATGTTTTGGCTTTATTTTTACCAGTTATAATACACTAAATCACAATAATATCAATAAAACAGAAAAAATGAAAGCTGGTAAATCCATTGGTTGTTTTCATAATCTTTTATAAAGCTTTAAAGATTTAAAGGCAGCTCATGAATGGCAGAAGCAAGGGACAGTGACAATGCCATAGATCCTGACTATTTATACATATTTTCAGAGATCAAGTCCCCTTTCCATCCCAGTTAGGGCCAGTAGGGCCAGATGAGGCTGATTTCAAGCTTGAGCGGGACTCGAATCCCAGTCCGGCAGATTACCAGGCAGAGACGTTTTTCAATGGGCCACTAATAACAAGATTAGATGGTTTCTTTAAAAAAAAAAATGCTACAACTGGGTTCCTTTATGATAAGCTTTTAGGTATATATATATATATATATATATATATATATCTGTACAGAGAGAGAGAGAGAGAGAGAGAGCTACGTCTATAGCTTAGCTGATAATAATAATAATAATAATAATAATAATAATAATAATATAATAATAATAATAATAATAATAATAATAATAATAATAATATAATAATAATAGTTTCCCCATTATTTTGCTTCTATTGCTCTTGATACTAATGTTTATATTTGTTCTTTACCTAAATAATTAGATATGCATTTAATTCAAAGAGTTTATTTTCTAATTAAGCCTACATAATAAACAATGAACTAATTAGAAAATGTCTCTGCTAAATAATCCCCTTAATTTCCATATGAAATTCATTTTCCCCGCAAAAATTCATAAGGTGTTTTCAGAGTCTGGGGGCCTTTTGACAAAATATTATTTCAGAAGCAGGATAAATTTTCATCCCGGAGGAATTCATGATAAAAAGTTGTAAAATAATACTGACACAATATTTCCAAGATCTGAGTTTAGTTGAAATAAATGCAAAGTGTTTTGAGGGCATTAATTACGAAAAGTTGGTTGGAATATTAATACAGTTTAGAATATGGCTTTTGATAAGCTCAATAGTGTATGAATCTAGCAATAAACGCACAAACACACCCACTGATTGAATTTACTCACATATAAATATATCTCTACACTTTTTTGCAACATTTCATTATGGGAATATGTATAAAAATACATTCCCAGCCATAAAAAAAAAAAACACAAAACAAGTAGATTCAAAACACATGAACGCCTATGAAATTAGTTTAGATTTATATAGAAAATTCCTTGCTGCCTATATTAACTTCGTTACTACTGGAACTATAATTAATTTTGACTCAAGAACGAAATTTATAAGAGGCAGAGTCCGTGTCTCAGCTGGTAATTAGTCAGTTAGTTAGCCTCACATTACCAATTACCAAGGATGGCTGTAGAAGAGCAGAATATAAAGATAGTGTCTAGGGAACCATTGTGTAGTTTTTTTTTTCTTTTTCTTTTTCTAGAATACCTAGGTTTCACACAGCTAAGCTTCTCGACAATGGGCACAAAGAAACATTTATTTATTACAATGTTGTTACTGTTGTTAAAAAAATTTATTTCCCCTTGTTTCTCTCCGCGCTCGGCTATTTTCCCTGTTAGGGCCCCTGGGCTTATAGCATCCTGTTTTTTTCATCTAGGGTTATAGCTTAGCGAGAAATATTAATACTATTGAATGTAGGAATTGTTTTGCAGTCTTAAAGACTTTAAAAAACAAAGAGCAGACAATGATTGAAAAAGAGTGTGATAGTAAGAACAAAATATCAGTCAGTTGGTAGTGAAGTTAGGGACACGCAGTTACAAGGAAAAATCCATGTGATATCAAATGATACTTGGGATACTAGAAAAAAAAGAGGCAAACAAAAAATTTATTGTTGAAAGTTTTTAAGGTAGTAATGAAAATTACAAGGTAGAGCATGCTGAATATCCCAGTATTGATAGTGAGCTCAAAGGAAAGCCAAGAATCATTGGAGAGAATATTTGGACAGGAAAGTAGATGATGATGACAAAGCTATGAATTCAGGGAATGGCTATATATATATATATATATATATATATAAATATATATATATATATATATATAATGAAGTGGTCCCTCAATGGAGTGTTTACTTATACCAGACTATTAACCCACCCCTCTCTCTCTCTCTCTCTCCTCTCTCTCTCTCTCTTAGTCATATGAGCCTCCTGAAAGCAGCAGCCTTCTGGCATTAAGAAAGCAAAGTACTCTTGTGTTACAGACTTGAGGAGTGAGAAACCTCTTCTGTATAACCTACACTAGCTTGTCTCTATTTATGTCTGTAACTATCACGGACTTAATCTTGGTATAAGGAGCCTTAGCCTTTTTAAAATATCTTTTATCAGGTTTTTCTATCTCTTCATGCATTCTTTGTGATGAAGATGAAGGAATCCTGGAAATTGTACTTATGTAAGCTACATTTTTCTCTACTTAACAGCTCTTATACACATTTCTTGCTTTTCAAACAAACGAGAAGTAGGAGGAATTTTTGCTTTAAGATATCTATTTAATGAAGATGTGAAGATTATTTTCTCCAGCAACAACATTTTTATCTTATGTTTTTATGATTTGAATGCCTTGAGCAACAGTACGATTTACTCACACACACATATACACATATATACACATACACGCACGCATATATATGTATGTATATATATATATAATATATACCACCACCATAGTTAGAAAAGTGGGATGAAATAAGTCCAATGGCTACGATTAGGAAAATAGTCCAGTGAAGAAAGGAAATAAGCGAATAGAATAGAGTGAATGAGATTACCCTTAAGCATGAGAACTCTAACCGAAGACAGTGGAAGATCAGGCGTAAAATAATTCCAAACCCCTAAAGGAATAAATTTTTTTTTCTCCACTTTGATCCATATCTGAGGATTTGGAAGAGAGAGAGAGAGAGAGAGAGAAGAGAGAGAGAGAGGACCAAAATATCCCTGGTGCTTTCTTTCCCTGTAGCTGAATTTTCTTAGCGCTGACTTCCCTGGCACTGAAATTCCCTAGCGCTGAAATCATTGATACTGAATTTTCCTATCGTAGAACTACCTACCACTGAATTCCCATGACGCCTGAATTTCCCTGGCACTGAATTCCCCTAAAGCTGAATTTTCCTGGTGTTGAATTCCCCTGAAGCTGAATTTTTCAGGCACTGAATTTCCCTGGCGCTGAATTTCCCGTGTGCTGAATTTCCCTCGTGCTGAATTTCCCAGGTACTGAATTTCTCAGGCGTTTAATTTCCTTATTGTTGAATTTCCCTGGCAGTGAATATATCCAGCGGGTAAATTTCCTGGCGCTGAATTATTCGTAACCCCCATGGATAAGAATAAAGGAACACGAGAGGTGAGGTATATTTCTCTCTCTCTTTCCATTTGAGATGTATGAAGTAATTTAGAAGAGAGAGAGAGAGAGAGAGAGAGAGAGAGAGAGAGAGAGAAATCACAAATCTCTGTCAAAAGGTTTAGTTCCATTATGAAATAAATAATACAAAGAATAAGTGTCTCACAAAAGGTCATGTTTGGTTTTTGTGCTATTATGACAGAAAAAAAATAGGAGCTATAAAAGCTTTTGCTATTCTATTATTTAAGGATCCTTGACACAATATCCTTGAAGATCTACTTCTAGCAATTTTATTTTCTTTATCTTCCAATCTTTTTGCAATGAAGGTATAAACACACACATGTACACACACACACACACACACACACACACATATATATATATATAAATATATATATATATATATATATATTATGAATTTTCATATATATATATATATATATAATATATATATATATATATATATGAATTTTCATATATATATATATATATATATTATGAATTTTCATATATATATATATATATTATGAATTTTCATATATATATATATATAATAGTATATATATATATATATATATGAATTTTCATATATATATATATATATATGCCGATATATGTATATATACATATAAAATATATATATATATATATATATATATCTGTAAATATATATATATATATGAATATATATTATATATATATATATCTTTAAATATATATATATACATATATATATATATATATATATTTATATATATATATATAAAAAGAGAGAGAGAGAGAGAGAGAGAGAGAGAGAGAGAGAGAGAATGAAATCATATCAATATAATAATAATTATATACATCGTTACTAAATAAAACAATATTGATATTTATATAATCAGCTTTCGAAATCATAATACTTTTAACCTTGGCAAAATCTCTCGATCAGTTATTACATCTTACTGTTCAAGTTTCCTTACTAGGTCACAATTTCCTCTTCTATTTCGATATAACTTCAGAAGCAAACCAGCTGGTTCTCGTCCAAGAAGAAAATTCTTTTGGAAAATGATACTCATTCCAACTTTTATATTCTGCTTCATGAGGAAAACTCTTCAATATCTTCAATAGCTTTATTACAAAAGTTTTCTTTTGGGAGGACAAACAGACAAAAGTATTGAAATTGTAAACTAGGTTATTACCGATTTATGCAGTTTATAAAGACATTTCATACCTATCATTGTTTATATTTGCTTTGCTAGTTGAAATAAGGAATCCCTGAGTTAGTAAATGAAACCTATCTAATTAAAATCTAAATAAGTAAATTATTATTTTACTAATATAAATCATTCTATCATGTTATTCAATGAAATAGGATGATATTATAGATTATTTCATATTATCCCTTATAATAACAATTGCAAATTACTTTCTCAATATTATATATATATATATATATATATACATACATATATATATATATATATGTACATACATACATATATATATATATATATATGTGTGTGTGTGTGTGTGTGCACGCGTGTGTGTGTATTTGAAAATAATACCAGATTGTCATTTTTCGCACTACCCCTAAACTATCTAATATAATGTGGTAGTTTTTACAATTATACTTGTGTGCTTGAAAATAGTTGAATCAACAACTTTTTTCTAGATATAAACATCACTTTTTTATTGAAAGAATTACTATTTTATTTAAAATAACTTTTGTTCCTCATATGAAATAGATCACAACATTTATTACCGTCTGATATTTTTTTTCTAAAGTACTTGAATTTCTTTTAGTTGAAAAAAACGAATACACCTTTTTTTTATTCTCATTGCTCTTGGAAAAACAAAAAGAAAATATGTTCTTACGAGATTAACAAATAATGATTGTTTAAATCCGACCCAACAACTAAATTCATTTAAACCAATTAATTATCGAATCTCTCATGCCACCTGGGATAAAGCCAGGTGCAGTAGCGTTCAATTTTTGGGGAATATTGTGTAATTTATTGTCAAGGAATAATGTGGGGGAAAGGGTGGAAATATAGTTTATATAGTGAACACAGATGATCCTACAATAGAGGTATATATATATATATATATTATGTGTGTATATACACACATATATATATATATATATACATATAATATATATATATATATATATAAATATATATATTTATATTTATATACATAGATGTATATATATATATATATATATATGGACTTGAAGCAGGAGATGATGAATGGAGAAGTATTGTTATAAAAGCTTAAGATAGAAACGACTGGCGAAATCTAACCGAGACCCTTTGCATCAGTAGGCATAGAAGATGATGATGATGACGATATAATTCTCTAAGGAAAAAGAAAAGTTATAAGGAAATCTAAGGGTTTTTGTTCATTATGCTCTCATATCCCATAATATCTTATGGATTAAGAGATTCTCTAAAATTATGGGAATCACTTTTTTCAAGGGATGATGGGCTCCAAAAGCAATTTATCAAGCTGACCATTGGGTAAAAATAGTAAATGTTGTTGTGACGTTGTTTATATGTTTATCCTCTAAACAACTTGAGGACCTTGCTCAGTTTTTTCATTGGTTTATATATATATATATATATATATATATATTAATAGCAGTCAAGACATTGAGTATTCATTATAAAAGTAGAATAACATGTCCAAATACCATATATACAACAAAAAACAATGGTTTGGGTTATACTTCAGTAATGACATCCCTATTTTATATCATAAAAAACTTTTACGCTTTTCTAATTAGTATAGTGATAAATAAGTGTCACATTTTAAATGGAATATTTATCTATTATTTCAGATTATCGGACATGACAAAGAACTATCTTGAGTAGAATTATAAAATGGACATGAAATTATATTTTTCAAAAAGCAAAATTATCCATCGAATATTATTTACCCGTTAATTCTCATTTGCTTCTCGGCAGTAAAGGCAATGTAGACTCAGGCAGGAAATTATCATACTAAGTGGTCGTTAGATGTAGCTGGACTGAAAATATGACGCAACAAGTGAGCAAGTCCTGAACGCGGACATGGTCCTCGTAGAGGGACATACCTCCGCCAAGGTGACCTAGAGCGCCATATGTCCTAGAATCATGAATTGATGTGACTTCGACCTTCACATGACCTTGACCTTCACGTGACCTTCAAGTGACCTTGACCTTCACGTGACCTTGACCTTCACATGACCTTGGCTTCAAGTGACCTTGATCTTCAAATGTACTTGACCTTCACGTGACCTTGACCTTCAGGTGACCTTGACCTTCACGTGACCTTGACCTTCACGTGACCTTGACCTTCAAGTGACCTGCTTGACTTTTGACCTTCAAGTGATCTTTGTTCATTTGCCACTGATACTTAATATGACATTGATATAATGCACCAATATGACCTTGACCTTTGACCTTTATAAATTTGAACATCACCCATGGGTTGCGCCTGGACTAGGACTTCCCTGTTGGCTTATGCAAAAGTCAGTGCTTTATTTCTGTCTCTTGATATGGCCACTTATGTCATAGTGACACCAGTGACCCCTGTGACCTTGACCTTGGGGTGACCTTGACCAAAATTTAATCAGTTCTTCCATACACATTGGGGAACTACTTGGCAAGTTTGAAGTGATTCCGTGTAGAAATGTGGCCTCTACGTTGTCCACAGACAGACAGACAAACAAACAAACAAACAAACCGAACCGAAAAACATAACCTCCTGGCGGAGGTAATAAGGTTACTCAGTGAATACTCTCTCTCTCTCTCTCTTCTCTCTCTCTCTCTCTCTCTGAGAAAGGGCATGATATATAGATCCTTTTTAGTTGCCAATATATACAGACATTAATATGTCGTATAGAAATAACAACAAAAATATAGACTACTATTACACCGTAATACATAACACCACACACACACACGCACACACACACATGTATATATATATATATATATGCATATGCATATATATACATATAAAAATATACATACATATATATATATATATATATATGCATATGCATATATATACATATAAAAATATACATATATATATATATATATATACATATATATATATATGTGTGTGTATATATATATATATATATATAATGATGGGGATTGATATGATCAGTTAATATGAATAAGTTGTTGAAACTCCCATAAAAAACACGTTCAATCAAATCATATAATCATGCATTGTTATCAAACTAAATATTGTAGAGATATACCTCTTTGAAGTGTAATCAAGTCAAAATAAATATTCCATACTATGTGACCATATTGTTTAAAAGAAAAAAATCGAATATACAAGGTCGTACCATCGAAACAGGAAGACTTACATGCATGTTCCATTACTTCCAGACACTCATATTCCAGAGCTTGCTCCACTCTTTTTCCTTGTGAACGAAGGAACTTTCTCAATTTTTCATGTGCCTTGACATTGTTATTACCTTTGGGGATGGCACCGTTGTGGCAGTTCTTTCTCTAGTCTTTCTCGATAGTTTGTTTGTTTTCTCATTATTTTGTATGATGGTATGCATGATAATATTCATTAGTAGTTTATGTGATATAAGAAGTTCTATTGTACATACATACATACACACAGACACACACATTTTATAAATATATATATATATATATATATATACATATAAAATTATATAATATATATATATACATACATATATATATATATATATATATACACATATTCATATACACATTAAATATATATATATATATATATACATATATATATACATATATTATATATATATATATTTATATATATTATTATTATTTTACTATTATTATTATCAATACTCTACTATCATTATTATTATTATATTATTATTATTATTATTATTATTATTATATTATTATATAATAATAATAATAATGATAATAATAATAATAATAGTGATATTGATAATAATAATAGTAAAATAATGATAACAATAATCATAATATATATATATAATATATATATATATGTATTATGATTATTATCATTATTATTTTACTATTATTATTATCAATATCACTATTATTATTATTATTATTATTATTATTATTATTATTATTATTATTATATCTCCTATGACAAATATCAATGAATCTCACTATTCTCAATAAAAGAAATTATTACTCCCTAAACCTACATCAACCTAACCCAATAAGGGAAGATTTAGCACCTCCAAAGGTAAGTTAAAAAGGCACAACTTCTCCCCACCGGAGTAAAGCAATCACGAACGAGCAAACTGAAAGCAGAATCAAGCATAACTCTTGTAAAAGCAAGAGCAGTAACTGCAACGGAGCCTTGTGCCTTTGATTGATGATCGTTACATCGAACTGCTCGTAACGGAGGGAGCTGAAGGCCGTTTAACGCAAATTAACGGTGGAAGTTTCTCGCTAACTCGCTAAAAGTAGCGAGGGCCGCGATTGATATAAGCGCTGGAGGGAAGTTGGTCCTCCGTCTGTTGAGGAGCGCCAGAATTTGGTTTTTTTGGGGTTGCTTTTCTTATTTGTCAAACCGAAAAACGCCTATCTCTCTCTCTCTCTCTCTCTCTCTCTCTCTCTCTCTCTCTCTCAATCAAGAAATAAAAAATGAAACTTCTCTCTCTCTCTCTCTCTCTCTCTCTCTCTCTCAGGAGATAATGAATGAAACGTCTTCGTGTCTTTGCTCTTTCTCCTCATTAAGCAGTTCCCTTCGGCTCCCACCTTGGATCTCTTCACCTTCATTCCCTTCAAATTACAAAGTGCCCTGAGGGTCTGTATTCCCTTTTTCGAACTGTTCAGTCTAATTTATCTCCTTTTATAATCTATAATGTATTTTCACAAAGAACTATACAAGAAAACTATTCTTTAATGATGGTAATTTGACTTATTCACTTTTTGTTATTGTATGAGATTCTGGGAAAATATATTTTATAATGGTAATGTATTTTTATTTATATAAGATTTATTTGAAATTAATTAAACGCACACACACACATAGCAAACAGGTACATGTTTACAACATATTTTAATTCATCCTAAAATATTCCAAAAAAATAGGTAATATTTACTTCAATATTTGAAATCTCTCAGGTTATTTAATTTTTTTGGGGGGGATCCCTGTAAGGGCCTAGGAAAATTTTTCGGGGGGGGGGGGTTAAAGTTTGAAAAGGCTCTGACTGTGGGGTGTCTGATGGTTTGAATTCAAACCTAAGAACAGAATCCTGAATTTGATAAGTATGTTCACAGTGGACTGAAATGAACTTATATCTCTTGATAGCTCGATTGTTAAAGTCGTTCATGCCAGCATTTTTTCGGCTCGTGGCATTGGTTCGAATCCTGGCCCAGCCAGAAGCACCTATAAATGAATTTTCAGTGGATATACGTCCCAAAGGGTATTAGTCGATACTAAATGCCGTTGTGGATGATATTTACATTGATTAAAATCACAAGAGTTATTGATACATATTCAATCAATCAATCTCTCTCTCTCTCTCTCTCTCTCTCTCTCTATATATATATATATATATATATACAGTATATATATATACATATATATATATATATAATATTTGCATATGTGTATATATATATATATATGTATGTATATATAATATTTGCCTATATATATATATATATATACATATATATATATATATATATATTACATGCAGAACTTTGGCACTCTTTAAAACAAGCTAATTCACATGATATCTTTTTTCAACTTCGTTTTTCTATTTTCAAAGATCCAGAAGTATTTTTCGTCAATCATTAAACATAACATCTAGTGTGCTTCGGATTTTGAACTTGCCATGATTCAACATAGTTGCAGTTCTTATTTTTCATGAAACGTACAATGAGTTTTTATCTTCGAATTTTACATACAACCAATTCATAATATCATAATTGTATTTATCAAAATAATATCATCCCAAAGATAGTCTTTGCATGTATCATATTTTTATTCAAACCTTTTTAAACACTTTAAAAATATCTCGATTATCCATTCTTGGCATACAACAACCTACCATTTTTGTTGACCTTCCTATCGAATCCAAAATATAAAAAATGGAAACCTTTCTTGTGATTTATTGACAATAATTTAAACTGACTTTGATATCGTTGCAGAAGAAACCCTTTCTTTGAAACAAACTATTGTATAGAGCAAAACTTTATTTATATCTTATTAATCCAAGAGACATTTATAATCATGTATGCTTATATTTCCGTCTCTCCAAACTATTATCTTTATGGCCAGCACACAATTCCTTAATAAGTTATTGGTTTTAGTAATAATAAAACTTTATATTCTCATTAATCTCGAGGACATTAGTATCATATATACTTACATTTCCGTCTCTCCAAATTATCGTCTTCAACTCTATGCCCGGAACCAAATTCCTTAAAAACATCATGATCAATATTCGCACTAATAAAATGAATTGTCATGTATCTTTGATAGGTAATGCAATATTCACACTTCACCTATATAATTGATGATATTCTCTCTCTCTCTCTCTCTCTCTCTCTCTCTCTCTCTCTCTCTCTCTACATATTTCAGAATCAGCTTTTTTTTTAATTCATGATATACTACCATTGATTTGGTGAGAACTTTGATGTTTTATACACACACACACACACACACACACACACATATATATATATATATAGTATATAATAATAATAATAATAATAATAATAATAATATCAATAATAAATGTATTCTTTCAACCTACATTGAACAAAGGAACAACTTTACTGGCAAGCATACATTCAATAAGGAAATGCTGATAAGGTTTATTTTATAACTGATTTACACTCCGGAACGCCCTTGTTAACAAACACAAATTCACAGGTGGATGACGCAACACAGACAGGCGTTGGCGAAGACACAGAAATATGACAATTTTCTTTTTCCTCATTCGATTTGTTTATGTTGATTACGCTGATTATGAAGACCAATTACATTATAGGCATACCCATTCTGACATATAACTATTACTCCTAAAATTATTTGAATCTGTAATGAATAATGATATTCTCCTTTTAGGGAAATTCCATTTGGCAACGCTGTCCCAAACTCGTCCCACCAACCTTGTCTA
The DNA here is from genome assembly GCF_036898095.1 of Palaemon carinicauda. Taxonomy (NCBI): domain Eukaryota; kingdom Metazoa; phylum Arthropoda; class Malacostraca; order Decapoda; family Palaemonidae; genus Palaemon; species Palaemon carinicauda. The sequence continues at coordinate 174,168,659 of NC_090730.1, forward strand.
TGCTGATGATTGTTACCTAGGTCATTTGTACAGAGAAATTAATTTAAATCCGTGTGTTCTGATGGAGAAAGGAAATACTAAACAATTTCATAAGTAAACACATGTTGCTTCCGATAGCATATGGAAAATTCACATAATTTCCTGATAAAAATATTCATTCATAACAAGGAAACGATCGTTGGACAATTTACTAACTACTAATTATCTAGCCTCTACCTTCCTACCACACTTTTTTGACCCACGTGTTCTTCAAATGATATATTATATTAGTTAGGACAAGGTACCTCTGATGCCATCTATTGACGGTAAAGTAAAACTTATTACGATGTAAGGGAGGGGCCTAGAGGAATCAGCGTTATTATGCCTTTCGGAATGAAACAATATTATTATTCTGTGTATTTTTTACTAAAAATACATAAAATATTATGAAACATATTAATTATCATTTGTTCCATAAAAGTTAATTGAAAATTACATTAAAAAGTGTGTAATTACTTGTTTGTCTCCCCGATTTCAATATATGTGGCATATCTGGCGACCCGCCCCTAACCCCCAAATGTAATTGAACTAACGATTGTTGGCTGAGAAAATATTTCTCTGACATTTACTATGAAATTTGTAATTTCATAAGAATTGAGTTGCGGCAGATAAAAAAGGAACAGCAAGTTCATATGCGTTTGTCTTATAGCAATATTGTGCCAAATAGCAACAGAAATGAAGTGATATGAATTATAATTAGTGGATGATGGGATAATTAGCAATTTAGTACCCTTCTGCTAAGGCCCTCTATTGGTTATGAAAATAAACAATGTGTAGA
>NC_090730.1:174182475-174193979 GCF_036898095.1 Palaemon carinicauda
ATTATTATTATTATTATTTTTAACATTATTATTATTATTTTTATTATTATTATTATTATTATTATTGTTATTATTACTTACAAGCAATAACCCTAGTTGGAAAAGTAGGATGCTCTAAGCCCAGGGACCCCAACAGGGAAAATAGCCCAGTGAGGAAAAAAAACAAGGATCTATAAAATATTTTAGGAAAGTAACATGAACATTTCCTATATAAACAATAAAAAACTTTCATAATAAATAAAAGGTTTCATGATAATAATAATAATAATAATAATAATAATAATAATAATAATAATAATAATAATAATAATAATAATAATAATAATAATAATAATAATAAAGTGAAATTATCTATATCGCAAATCATTCTGGTTCCATTACCAGTATTCATAGTTCATCGTAATAATTCAAATCATCTATCTCCTTTCCATAAGTAACTAAAGTTTTAGATTTCATCCTAAAAGGAAAAAAGTAACTATCTGTATTTAACGCCTATGAGATCCGCTTTGCCAAGGCCGGGGATAACGCAAATCCATTCGCAAATATAACTACGGGGCAAATGGAATTGTTCATATACTCATATTTTATTAATTTGGCATTATCTACTTCGAAACACTCTCTCTCTCTCTCTCTCTCTCTCTCTCTCTCTCTCTCTCTCTCTCTCGTCAAACATCTACTGCACGTCAACCTCGGTGATAATATAACTGATATGATGAAATGTCGACAAATAATCGTCTAAAAATTCATCATTCTTTTACTTTTTGATTACAGTAAGTGACATTGTAATTTTAGTGCAAAATAATATAAGATTAATTAGAATGTGGGTAGTATTTTCTAAACTTTTTTATTTTTATAACAGACGTATTATCATCTTCACCTGATTAAAAGAAAAATTGTAGTTATCTCCAGTATACTCAACGCAGTGAGAAATGGACGATAGGAGAGGTCACATGGTTTTAAATGGATTCCTCTACATGTGCCACGTCTCCACAGTTCACTAGCCCACTGACCAATCCTTCTCCTTTGCTCTCTCTCTCTCTCTCTCTCTCTCTCTCTCTCTCTCTCTCTCTCTCTTTCCTTTCAAGAAGTATCTGTTTCCATTGTAGAAAACTATTCTAGCTTTGTTATAAATGTGGACATATGCCGACCTTGAAAAAGAGAAAAAATCAGTGGCTAGAGAGTGTTTGTCACAGTGTGTGTAACAGCAGTTTCTAGCATATGAGGGAAGGTGGACTTCTACTCATATGCTAACATTAGGATGGGGAACCCTTTATACAAGATACACGCTCCTAATATTACCCTAATGGTGATAAGGAACAAAAGTTAAAGAAATTTTTTATATAATCTCGGAAATACACCAATTCAAATAGAAACTGAGAGAGGGAAATAAACATTGAAACAGAGGGCATGAAGGTGGACTATGGTTGGAGAAAGAAACCAAGATGGTGATCTGCAAAAGTTTTGCACCAGTAGGGCATTCCATTTAAAACTAGGTGTCGTCCTCTGTCATCCATTTCTCGCTGTGTTGAGTATAGCCTTGCTAGCACTTTTATTTTTAATAATTTATCATTATGGATAGAAAATAATTCAAAAAACCCAAAACTAATACAAATTGGCATGCAGAATTAATTAGAATTTTTAATTCTCTCATAATTAACGGTATTAATTCCTTATTCATTAGATTTATGTTCACCTCATACAAGGATTGAACCTAGAACTAGCAACTCTCACATAAGCCATAACAGTAGTAACATACACAGCCAACACAATGCACATTTCAACAATTTTTTTACCATTGTCGGTTGTAATAGTGGTCAAGGAGATACCATATTCATCTAAAAAAAAAAAAAATCACACACATTAGTAAGCCATACCTTACAGAGCACTTTATTATGTTAATGATTATTAAATTGTATTTATAATTGTATAAATAGTTATAATAATCGATGCATGTGGTCGTTGCTAAATCATTTAAAGACTTATAAGTACTCAGTGAACATAGCCGTTATAATACTCAAAAATTACATTCCTGATTATCATTCCATAATTAAGTAATTATGCTGCTCATTAGAATTACCTTACAAGTAATGTGAGGCAAACTCTCGCTCATCCAGTCAAACGGAAACTTGAAGTCGAGAGGATGGTAAACATGACACTCAATTAGTGCAATATATCTTAAGAAGATTTACCATTACCTGCCATTAGGACTTTTGTGTATTGATAGGACAACTGTATGATGATTGAGTAATATTGTTATTGTAATTTATTTGTAAGAGATGTTGATTCTGATTATATATATATATATATATATATATATATATATTGTATATACTGTTTATATAAATATAGATATGTATATATACATTTATATAAACTACCTATGTATTTGTATATATATATATATATATATATATATATATAAATATATATATATATATAAACATGCATTATATCATATATCCATATATAATAAAAGTTTGTGAATACAGAGCTGCATAGGTGGGAAAAATAACAAAATATCAATGGAGCCAATATCACATCAACTAGAAAAATTAGAGAATGGAAGAAAAAAAATAAAATTGCTTACTCTTTTCTGCTTTCCATTTTAATCATCTACCAAACCTTCCCATGAAAAAGCAAAAATGAGCCTTTAAAGAGAAAGAAAAACTTACCCACGACCCATCCAATACGAAACCGCAAGACACGAAAGAAAAGAACATGTTAATGTATTTAAAGTTGCGTGTCTTCGGACCGTCTCGTGGCTCTGTGGAGCAGTCATGCAATGTTGGCGAGACGCAGCACAAATCTCCTTCAAAATCTCAACACAGCAACCACAGACCAACTTTAAGGCCTTAAGCCTCTGAGAGAAGCTATGTTGCTCGTCATTGTTAATGAGGGAACAAAAGTTATGGCTCTCATTCACAGTCTCCCTCTCTTTTTTTCTCTGTTTGTTGTAGTTTCATAGTAAATCCTGCATTCCTGGAAGGATGTGTATACAATTGCCTTATTTTTCTGAATCTCTCTCTCTCTCTCTCTGTATCTCTCTCTCTCTCTCTCTCTCTCTCTCTCTCTCTCTCTTTCATATATATATATATATATATATATATATATAATTATACACATATATATAATTATACACATATATATAATAATAATAATAATAATAATAATAATAATAATAATAATAATAATAATAATAATAATAATAATAATAATAATAATAGTAATAATAATAATAATAATAAAGTCCAAAATTATGGAAAAATATTTATTTTGAGCTTCCAAATTGATCGCCTCTTTATATATATATATATATATATGTGTGTGTGTGTGTGTGTGTGTGTGTGTGTATGTGTGTGTTTGTATGTGTCTATGTGTGTAATCGTGTCCGGTGGATTTTATATTTATAGGACAGACCTGGCATAATTTTGCAAACCATTAAGCAAGAGGCAATTAGTGAAGATTTTTTCTCTTGATTTTTTGTCTTGTTAACGATGAACTCATGCAGTTGGTGTGCACCTTTTTTATTCCAGTGATCTGTGAATTAATGGAAAGAGTATTTGGGGTAAATTCAAGTGATATATTGGAAGTGTTTCATGTAATATTATACCAAATACCCTTTCCTCTATTGTGACTTTAATCTCTTCAAAATGTTTGCTAGTAAAATTATATTGAAATAACAGCTTGTATTTCTGCCTGTATTATATAATAACTTTGGAATATGAAGTGAGTCATTTGTTGAAGTAATTTTCATTAGAATTCATAGGAGTTATTTATCTTCCAGAGAATAATCACCAATTAAGAATAGAACAAACACCTACATCAAATGCAAATAAAAACAAAAACAAGAACTTCATGAGTATATTGATCTGAATAAACTTAGACGCACACATACAATATATATATATATATATATATATACATATATATATGTATATATATATATATATATATATATGAACATATATCACAAGCACACGTGATTTTAATTAATGTAAATATCACCCACGAAATGCATTTAATACCGAATTCTATCTTGGGAATACATATCCACTTGGAATTCATTTTATGGTAACAGCTTCTGGCCGGGTGGTGATTCGAACCACCACCTGTACGGCTTGAAACTATGCTGGCAGGGACCCTACCAACTCAGCTATCAAGAGAGCTGAGTCGGTAGGGTCCCTGCCAGCATAGTTTCAAGCCGTACAGGTGGTGGTTCGAATCACCACCCGGCCAGAAGCTGTTACCATAAAATGAATTCCAAGTGGATATGTATTCCCAAGATAGAATTCGGTATTAAATGCATTTCGTGGGTGATATTTACATGTATATATATGTATATATATATATATATATATATACGAACTATGTTTATGTATGCATATATATATATATATATATATAAAGAGAGAGAGAGAGAGAGAGAGAGAGAGAGAGAGAGTTGAAGGGGGCAATCTAAGAGGAATGATCTTTGCCCAAGCCTACTTGACACCGCCCTGGCTGTGTATGTAAACAATTCACGGAAGGTACGATGTCTGTCTTTGTGGAATAATGGTTGCCAGAAGAGTGTTTGCCTATGAAGCTGATTATGAAGGTCGTGTGAAGATTAAAAAGAAAAAAAAAAAAGGAGCACTGAATTTGGAGCTGTGGATACGCTTTGATCCGATATTGGATTCGTTATATTTGGAGGTGATTTGAAAGTATCTTAAGGGTATCTTATTTATAATATGAAATTCATTAAGAAGTTTGTGCATACATTTATTATCGAACAATGATAAAAAATTTTAATGTTCAAAGTACAATAAAAGTGAATTAAGCAATCAGATGGTTTACGCTCAGATTAAGCAAAATATTTGCTACATTTATCATATATATATATATATATATATATATATATATATATTCACATTCCCTTGACTTTTTAGATTAAGCTCAAATATTGAATATTACATCTTTTTACATCATGGTTTTGAAATCATATTCAAAGAATGATTAGTATTGGAAAGACTTAGAAGGTGTCAGATATTCTATGAATAACTCGTATACAACTTTACCTATTACATAATGTGCAGCACCAAAATAGATATATTTCTCTTGGTCTTTTGTCTGTGATTACACACTCAAGTACATATTTGTATCTGTTTCCTCATTGCCTCTCCTCACTGGGTAATTCTCCCAGTAGAAGCCCTTGGGCTTATAGTACCCTGTTTTTCCAATTAGGATTGTAGCTTAATAATAATAATAATAGTAATAATAATAATAATAATAATAATAATAATAATAATCCTGGTCATTGTTGCTTAATAATCAGAGATTAGAGAGGTTAATGAATTTCATTAACCCAATCACATTTAATGAACTTAGCTTCAATGCAAGAATGTCAAGCAATATCATATAGTGAAAATGAGGCAAGTAATGTTAATTTTCGAAAAATTGATAATAGTTTGAGGTTATATACGTATGTAAACACATATATCTATGCATACTTTATTGTGTAGATATATATATATATATATATATATATATGTATATATATAATATATATATATATATATATATATATATATAATTCCCCAAGAGATTAGTCCGCCAAACGCTCAGCTGGACTCCACAAAGCACTGGAAGAATTGGAGGCCTCAGGCCTACATGGCTGAGGACTATGAAGCGCTAAGTAGGAGATGGTGAATGGAGAACTATTGAATTAAAAGCTCAAGATGGAGACGACTGGCGTAATCTAACCGAGGCCCTTTGCGTCAATAAGCGTAGGAAGAGATGATAATGATATCATGTCACTTCATGGATAGCCTTGTAACTGGCCGGATAGACTGAGTAGGATTAAAATGACCAAAACAAAACTAATAAAGATAGTACAGCCTTAATCCTTATCCTTAATTGAAGCATTGTTACTCCGGACACGATTAGAACATGTCAGTTTATTGTCCTGAGACATTCATCATTGTAATTAGCAACGAGCGAGGCACCTTCATACCTGTGTCATGAAACCTGGTTCCAGGGCTACAATTAGCTATAATTGGGTGGGTTTCATCTTTCTTATTCTAATTGCATTGAATTTCCTTCCCCGGTTTGCATAGCCTTCCTGGCGTGTTGAACTGACTGCTAGGTAATGTGATTTCATGTGAAACCGTCTATATATATATATATATATATATATCTGTGTGTGTGCGAGTGTGTGCATATATATATATATATATATATATATATATGTATATATTTATACTCTCTCTCTCTCTCTCTCTCTCTCTCTCTCTCTCTCTTTTATGTATATGCTGCACGAACATTTATAACTTTTGTTGCATGACAGGATAGGTGTATATTTTGGCTTTGCATGTAGACATGAAGGCGCAGAGTCACTTTCTTACACAGGAATTCATGTTTCAACGTCTGCCATTTACTTCGGTCTTTCTCAATTTCTCATTTCAATTTTTCGAGATGTCAGTTGATTTGAATTTGACAGGTGAGATGTAAACCATGGGCAAAAACTATATGGTACACAACAATGAAGACGCTCACGCGCGTGCACACACAAACATACACATGCATATATATATATATATATATATATCTTTTTATATATATATATACATACATATATATATATATATATATACATGCATATATATATATATATATATATACATTTATTATTATTATTATTATTAATATTATTATTATTATTACTAGCTAGCCTATAAACATAGTTGGAAAAGCAGAATTTTATAAGCCCCAGGTCTCCAAAAGGGAAAATTAGCCCAGTGAGGAAAAGAAATAAGGAAATATATAAAGGATTTAACAAGTAATGAAGAAATAAAATAAAATATTTTGAAAACATTAACAACATTAAAACAGATTTCTCATTTATAAAATATAGTCATGTGTGGTGTCTTAACATTTACCAGTTTTTAAAATCTTTATCTAATTTTGTCCGGTAAACGACTTCTATTATCTCTCTCATGGGATATGAATTTAATTAATTATATGACGATCTGATTTTTGCAATACCATTCATGCGGATCAAAGACTAATTTGACAAGGATTTTTAATCCTTTTCAATTCCTTCAACAAGGATAATGAAATAAGCATTAAAACTCAACAAAAATAAATTTTCAAAATTCAATGAACAATTATCTATCTCGGTTTTTGACATTTTCAGTTTTTCTACTAAAAGTCATCACAAATTGCCATATCATGAGACCATGCCATTTAAATGCCATCCATAGGTGTATTATCGTTGGCATTTCAACGGCATAACTTATTAAATATAATAGCTCAATTGAGTTATTTAAGGTTTTCCTGTGAGAAAATTTCATGATATTGAAGAGAGAGAGAGAGAGAGAGAGAGAGAGAGAGAGAGAGAGAGAGAAAGAGAGAATTCTTGTACTTCAACTTAGCTACAAGAGAGAGAGAGAGAGAGAGAGAGAGAGAGAGAGAGAGAAATATCTTGTACCTCAACTTAGCTAAAATAGAGAGAGAGAGAGAGAGAGAGAGAGAGAGAGAGAGAGAGAGAGCTGGGGGATAGTCAACACAAATTTCTCGTACTTGAGCTTAGTTACGAGAGAGAGAGAGAGAGAGAGAGAGAGAGAGAGAGAGAGAGAGAAAGGAATGTAGATTATTCCTCAAAGCATGGCATATTATACAGGGAACCTGAATACTTGCAGCAATAATGATACCCCGTGGAAAGAGAAATTATTCCCTCAGTTTCCATCAACATGGAGGGATATTCAAGGCTCTGAACAGTGGAATCTACTGAATATATCATCAGCGAATTTCACTCATTTCTGTCATTGAATATGGATGTATAATGATGATGATGAAACTGGTAATAATTGTGAATTCATGGTATTCACTATCTATTCGAATTATACATTTCATTAAGGGATAGACTGTTTATTAAGTTTTTATTAATATGATGATAAAATATGTCAATGGAATTATATTCATTAAGAAGACTCTTTGAATTTATAGTTTGAAACTGATTATTACATAAAATAATTTGCTAATATATAATGCAAGTAATTAACTAATAAAAATATTATACTGATGATATTAAGAACTACAAAGGTAAGGAAAATCATTATAATCAGAGATTGTTAATCAGTTTTACGAGTTTGAATATATTTTTTTAATATTCATTATGTTCAATTAAGGGAATATCCTGTTATCTTGATCCGTGTTTCATGCGTCATTAAAGTGTTTTTTGATATTTTAATCGTTCAATCATTTATCTTCCCTAAGTATTCATAAGTGAATATATACATATATTTATATATATGTATATATATATATATATATATGTATATATATATATATATATATATATAGATATACATATGTTTATATATGTATATATATATATATATATATGTATATATATATATATACTTAGATATAAACAGTGTATATATATATATATATATATACATATATATATATATATATATATGTATATGTATATATATATATATATATATATATTTATATATATACATATATATATATGAATATATATATATATATATATATACATACATATATATAAATATATATATATATATATATATGTATATATATATATATATATATATGGATGTAAACAAACTACATACATAGACACACACACATGTATATATACATATATATATATATATATACATATATATACGTATATATATATATATATATATATAGTATCTTATTAACTTTGATTTGAATCATTTCGTCAATATAATAATATTTCAACTAATATTACTTTCAACATGTAAATGAAATGCTATATATTAGGATCACTACAGCCAAAGAAAACCTCTTTCTCTCTTTCATTCAATTCCCTTGTAATATAACTTCAACGGAGGAATAAAGTTCTCTTGCTTAAGTGTACACTCAAGTTCACTATTCTATCTAATTTTATTTCTCTTGTTTTGTTAAAGCTTTATAGTTTATATAGGAAATATTTATTATAATGTTGTTACTGTTCTCTAAATATTTGAATTTTCCTTGTTGCCTTTCCTCACTGGGATATTTTCTGTGTTGAGACTCCTGGGCTTATAGCATCACGCTTTTCCAACTAGAGTTGTAGTTAGAAAGTAGTAATAATAATAATAGTTATAATAATAATAATGATAATAATAATAATAATAATAATAATAATAATAATAATAATAATAATAATAATAATAATAATTATTATTGTTATTATTTTTATTATTATTATTATTATTATTATTATTATTATTATTATTATTTATTATTATTATTATTATTATTATTATTATTATTATTATTATTATTCAATGCATCAGAATATGGAAAAGACTTCAATATGTCCAGGAGTATTCCATGACCATCAACACACAGTAATATTACATTACTCAGCAAAGATCTATTCTAATATCAAGAGATTGTACCATCCCAAGGCTGATTAGTTCCCGACATCGTTGTAGCTTCATTGTTCCGTAATAACTTCAAGTCAACTCAGATATGGAAGGGAATGGTACAAGCCTCGCTAATGAACAATGGAGACAGATGGTAATTGGCCCATTCGAAGTTCTCATTAGATCTGATCATGTTTGTTATCGAGGTATTTAATTTATAAAGATAATATTTAATGATTTTCTATCTAATTTCCATAGAAAGGAGGAAATATTTTTAATGGTAACTCATTTATTCAAAAGTATATATAGTTAACGAAGTGTAATAGAATTAAAAGGTTAATATACATCGATGGTATTTTATTATTTTTCTATTAAGGTATCTCAGATAAGAGGAAAATTCATGAATTGTATCTCATTTATTTAAAAGTATATATAGTTAAAGAAGGGAAATTGAATTAACCGGCCTATTAAAAGAAGGAATTGCGTTGTATTGAATTTATAAAATTGGTATTTTATTATTTTTCTATTCAAGTTTCATAAAAAAGAGGAAAATTCATGAATGGTAACTAATTTATATAAGCGTATGTTTAAAGAAGTGAAATTGAATTAAACAGCTTATGAAACGAAGCTATTGTTTTATAAAGGGTTTAAAAGCTGCTCATGAATGACATAGATAAGAGACTAACATTTTCCCTAGCAGGGGCATTGCCCTAGACCTAGACTTACCATATATACATATGATTAGCGCCCAATATCCCTTTCCGCACAAGATAGGCCCAGGGAAGACCAGACAATGGCTGCTGACAATTAAGCAGGGAAACCTATACACTCACCCAAATTCACATACTTAGCTTACAAGGATAGTAAGGTTACAAAAACTACAAGAAACTATCGAGCTTGAGCGAGACTCGAACGCCAGTCCGGCAGATCGCCTGGCAAGGATGTTCCATTGGCCCACTCCAAAAAGGATAAATCAGGATATAATCGGCCATTGTGATTGTCCTAGATTATTATTATTATTATTATTATTATTATTATTATTATTATTATTAGCTAAGCTACAACCCTAGTTGGAAAAGTGGAATGCTATAAACTAAAAGGCTCCCACAGGGGAAAAATAGCCCAGTGAGGAAAGGGAGGAAACTAAGATAGAATAGTGAGCCTGAGTTACCCTCAAGAAAAGGAACTCTATCCTGAGACAATGGTACAGAAACTATGGCACTAACCAAGACTAGAGAACAATGGTTTAATTTTGGGGAGTCCTACTAGAAGAGCTGTTCATCATACCTAAAGAGTCTCTTCTACCCTTAGCAAGAGGAAAGTAGCACTGAACAATTACAGTACAGTATGTAACCCCTGGAGTGAAGAAGAATTAGTAATTTGAAAATAAAAAACGATCTATGCTATGTGAAATAACGAGTGAAAGTGTCAGTAAAAAAAAAAAAAAAAACTTTTCTTAGAAAATAACAACGAAGAAATTTCAATGGGAACTTGGGTTATGTTGGCAGTAAATTCTTGAATTTTATTACCAAGAAATAATGCTTGGAATAAAATTCAAAATCCAATTCCAACAAACTGCTTGTTTCCCACGGAAATTCTAATAAAACCTGTGCATATAGCTTGTTCTCCCTTATGTAAACCTGTGAATCATATGCAAATAATTAAATCTAATACTGTATATCGGGGAAAGAGATAGTTGGGAAAATAGAATGAATGTTCATGTAACATCACACAAGAGTAAACATTTACAGTTTTTGAAAAAGTTTGATCTTTATGAATAAATTATCGTTGGTATTAAAAGCAGATAACTATTATTTATACAAAGTGGTATATATAAGAATGAATTTAAATTGAAATATTATATATGCCTGAGTATTTATATTGGCTCATGATGTTAGAATATCAAATAATCAAACCTTCCATTTATGTTATGTTTGATGGAATATTCTGCAGTTTACATGCATATCCGTATTTTGTAGAGTCTGTATTTTATAAATTTGAATACCGTCTTCATGTATTGGAATCAATATAGCTCCTAGTAATTATGTTAAAATATTACGTGCCCATTGAGTGAAAAAAAAAAAAAAAAGGATTTAGGCACCAAAAAAGTATCGC
>NC_090730.1:174199479-174204479 GCF_036898095.1 Palaemon carinicauda
TTTCTGTCATTGAATATGGATGTATAATGAAGATGATGAAACTGGTAATAATTGTGAATTCATGGTATTCACGGTCTATTCTCTTTCATTTCATTAATGGATAGGCATTTTGTTAAATATTTATTATGATGATTACAGTTGTCAATGGGATTATATTCATTCAGGAGATTCTTTGAATTTATAGTTTGAAACAGATTATTATATAAATTAATTTGCTATAATGCTAGTGATTAACGAATAAGAATGCTATACTGATGATATTAAGAACTATAAAGGTAAGGATATAATCATTATAATCAGTGTGGATGAGTTTTCGAAACAAATATATTTTCTTAATATTCATTATGTTCAATTAAGGTAATTCGCTGTTTTTATATTGATCCCTGTTTCATGAGTCATTAGTGTGTTTTTTTTAATACTTTAATCGTGCAATCATTTATCTTACCTGAGTATTTATAAGTCAATACATTCTTACTATATATATTCTTAGATATATACAGTATATTTTTTATGCATATATATATATATATATATATATATATATATATATATATATATATATATATATATATATATATATATATATATATATATATATATATGTGTGTATATATATATATATATATATATATATATATATATATATATATATATATATATATATATATATATATATATATATATGTCTGTGTATTTATATATAAATATATGTATTCATCAGATTAATTTTGATTAAAATTTTCTCGTCAGTATAGTAATGTTTCAACTAATATTATTCTCCGACTGTGAATACAAAGATTTATATAAAGATCACTTCAAACAAAAGAAACCTCTCTCTATTTTAATCAATTCTCTAAGAATATAACTTCCACGAAGGAATATTAATCATATAAGCAATCATAGTACAAAAAAAAAAAAAAACTTTCAATATGTCCAGGAGTATTCCATGACCATCAACACACAGCAATATTACATTACTCAGCAAAGATCCATTCTAATATCAAGAGATTGTACCATCCCAAGGCTGATTAGTTCCCGACATCGTTGTAGCTTCATTGTTCCGTAATAACTTCAAGTCAACTCAGATATGGAAGGGAATGGTACAAGCCTCGCTAATGAACAACTGGAGACAGATGGTAATTGGCCCATTCGAAGTTCTCATTAGATCTGATCACGTTTGTTATTGGGGTATTCAATTTATATGGATGGTATTAAATTAATTTTCTATTTAAGTTTCATAGAAAATTGAATTTTGTTTTATGGTAATTCATTTATTTAAAAGTATATATAGTTAAAGAAGTGTAATAGAATTAAAAGCTCAATATACTCAGATGGTATTTTATCATTTTTCTATTTAAGTTTCATAAAAAAGGAGGAATTATTTTTAATGGTAACTCATTTATTTAAAAGTATATATAGTTAACGAAGTGTAATAGAATTAAAAGGTTAATATGCTTAGATGGTATTTCATTATTTTTCTATTTAAGTTTCATAGAAAAGAGGAAAATTCATGAATTGTAACTCATTTATTTAAAAGTGTATATAGTTAAGGAAGGGATATTGAATTAACCGGCCTATGAAAAGAAGCAATTGTGTTATATTGAATTTATAAAATTGTTATTTTATTATTTTTCTATTTAAGTTTCATAAAAAGGAGGAAAATTTATGAATTGTAATTTATCTATTTAAAAATATATATAGTTCAAGAAGTGAAATTGAATTAAACAACTTATGAAATGAAGCTCTTGTTTTATAAAGGGTTCAAAAGCCGCTCATGAATGGCATAGGTAAGAGACAGTAACATTTTCCCTAGCAGCGCAATACCCTAGAGACTGACCATATTTACATATGATAAACGCCCAATACCCCTTTTCTCACAAGATAGGACCGGGGAAGACCATGCAATGCCTACTGATGATTAAGCAGGGAGACCTGTAGGCTCACTGAAACCTTATATCTTTAACATAAAAGGATTCTGAGGCTGCAAAAGCTGCAAGATATATTTGAGTTAGAACGAAACTCGAACGCCAGTCTGATAGAGCGCCTAGCAGAGACGTTTTTTGAGTTTCATGGAAAAAAAAAATTGCTCGATAGAAAATTGAATTATTAACAAATAACTATTATTAGCCAAATTATTATTATTATTATTATTATTATTATTATTATTATTATTATTATTATTATTATTATTATTATTATTATTATTATTATTAGCTAAGCTACAACACTAGTTGGAAAATCTGGATTCTATAAACACAAGGGCTCCAGCCGGAAAAAAGACCAGTGAGGAAAGGAAGAAAAATAAGATAGATAGAGTGCCTCAGTGTACCCTCAAGCAAAGAAACTCTATCCTGAGACAAAGGTGCAGAGACTATGGCACTACCCAAGACTAGAGAACAATAGTTTGAATTTGGAGTGTCCTACTTGAAGAGCTGTTTACCATAGCTAAAGAGTCTCTTTTAACCTTAGAAAGATGAACGTAGCCACTGAACAATTACAGTGCAGTTTGTAACCCCTGGAGTGAAGAAGAATGAGTAATTTTGAATAAAAACGCTCTATGCTATGTGAAATAACGAGTGAAAGTGTAAGTAAAAAAAAAAAAAAAAACTACTTTTCTTAGAAAATAACAACGAAGAAATTTCAATGGGAACTTGGGTTATGTTGGCAGTAAATTCTTGAATTTTATTACCAAGAAATAATGCTTGGAATAAAATTCCAAATCCAATTCCAACCTTTGCAACTGCATGTTTCCCACGGAAATTCCATAACACCTGTGCATATAGCTTGTTCTCCCTTCTTTCAACCTGTGAATCATATGCAAATAATTAAATCTGATATATCAGGGAAAGGATAGTTGGGAAAATAGACAGAATGTTCATGTAACATCACCCAAGAATAAACCTTTACAGTTTTTGAAAAAGTTTGATGTTTATATTGAAATATCGTTGGTATTAAAAGCAGATGAATATTATTTATACACAGTGGTATATAAAAAAATTAATTTTAATTGAAATATATATGCTGAGTATTTATATTGGCTTATGATGTTAAAATATCAAATAATCAAATCTTTCATTTATGCTATGTTTGATGGAAAATTCTGTAGTTTACATGCATATCCGTATATTTTGTAGTCTGTATTTTATAGATTTAAATACCGTCTCCAGGTATTGGAATCAATATAGCTCCTGGTAATTATGTTAAAATATTACGTGCTAATTGAGTAAAAAAAAAAAGATGATTTAAGCACCAAAAAAGTATCGCCTAATGTAATCAATACATATTTCTCATTCAAAATATTGCACACTATTGTACAACTGTACAGTATTATGCCAATGCCTTCAATAAACTGATTATAAGAAAAGATAAATTTATATGTATTCTATAATAATTCTTTTCGTATTAATTTTTCAATATATGGGTGTAAACAATATTATCTTAATTATATACTTAAAATTTCGGACGCAAATGGGCTCAATAAACTGATTGAAAAGAAAGAAGAAAACAAATTTAAAAGTTATTCTCATTCTATAATAATTTTATTGGTATCACCTTTTTTATATAAAGATGTAAACAATAGTATCGTTACCATATTCTGAAATGTCTGACGCAAATTAGGTCCATAAACTAATTAAAAAAATATATAAATATTAAAAGTTATCTTTATTATATAATAATTCTATTGGTATAACCTTTTTTAAAATATAGATGTGTACAATATTATCATTACTATGTACTCAAATTTCTGACGCAAATGAGCTCAATAAATCAATATTATTATTATTATTATTATTATTATTATTATTATTATTATTATTATTATTATTATTATTATGATGTATGTGGCAAGAAGGTTGTTGGAGGCAGCATGAGGAAGGGCAGTGAATGGTGGAATGAAGGAGTGAAGGTGAAAGTGGAAGAGAAAAAGAGGGCTTTTGAAGAATGGCTGCAGAGTAATAGTATAGAGAAGTATGAAAAATATAGAGAGAAAAAGGTGGAAGTAAAGCGCAAGGTACGTGAGGCAAAGAGGGCAGCTGACCTGAGGTGGGGTCAGGGATTGGGTCAGTCATATGAAGAGAATAAGAAGAAGTTTTGGAAAGAAGTGAAGAGAGTAAGGAAGGCTGGCGCAAGAATTGAAGAGACAGGGAAAGATGGAAATGGAAGGTTGTTAAAAGGAGAGGAGGCAAGGAAAAGGTGGGCGGAATATTTTGAAAGTTTGCTGAATGTTGAGGATAATAGGGAGGCAGATATAATTGCTGTTCCAGGTGTTGAGGTGCCAGTGATGGGAGGTGAGAATGAGAGAGAGATAACAATAGAGGAAGTGAGGAGAGCACTAGATGAAACGAGAGTAGGAAAAGCATCTGGTATGGACGGTGTGAAAGCTGAGATGTTGAAGGAAGGGGGTGTGACTGTACTTGAATGGTTGGTGAGATTGTTTAGTATGTGTTTTGTGTTGTCAATGGTACCAGTAGATTGGGTTTGTGCATGTATTGTACCACTATATAAGGGTAAGGGAGATGTGCATGAGTGTTGTAATTCAAGAGGTATTAGTTTGTTGAGTGTAGTTGGAAAAGTGTATGGTAGAGTACTGATTAATAGGATTAAGGATAAAACAGAGAATGCAATCTTGGAAGTACAGGGTGGTTTTAGAAGAGGTAGGGGTTGTATGAATCAGATTTTTACAGTTAGGCAGATATGCGAGAAATATTTAGCAAAAGGAAAGGAGGTGTATGTTGCGTTTATGGATCTGGAGAAAGCATATGATAGAGTTGATAGGGAAGCAATGTGGAATGTGATGAGGTTATATGGAGTTGGTGGAAGGTTGTTGCAAGCAGTGAAAAGTTTCTACAAAGGTAGTAAAGCATGTGTTAGAATAGGAAATGAAGTGAGTGATTGGTTTCCGGTGAGAGTGGGGCTGAGACAGGGATGTGTGATGTCGCCGTGGTTGTTTAACTTGTATGTTGATGGAGTGGTGAGAGAGGTGAATGCTCGAGTGCTTG
>NC_090730.1:174217204-174219704 GCF_036898095.1 Palaemon carinicauda
TCAAGTATTAACGAGGAGACAGCTTCCTCAGCACAACCAGCTATCAATACATAAGGAAACTACTGAATGGGATCCCAAGTAAGAGCATATACCTGTGATCCTATTGGCTGAAGTGGTTTAAACAGACTATTCAGTTATCCTTAAACATTTCCCGTAACTTTTTAAGCTTTTATTTTTTATTTTTTAATTAGTTTATTGAGCTTATTTGCGTCAAAAATTTGAGTACATATTTGTGATAAAATTATATATATCTATATATTAAAAAGGTTATACCAATATAATTACTATATAGAAATAACTTTATTATTTTTATAATTATTATTATTTTTTAATCAGTTTATGGACCTAATTTGCGTCAGACATTTGAGAATATGGTATCGATACTATTGTTTACATCTATATATAAAAAAGGTGATACCAATAGAATTATTATAGAATAAGAATAAATTTTTAAATCTGTTTTCTTTCTTTTCAATCAGTATATGGAGCCCATTTGCGTCTGAAATTTAAGTATATAATTACGATAATATTGGTTTAAACCCATATATTGAAAAATTCATACCAAAAGAATTATCATCGAATACATATAAATTATTTTTTTTCCTTTTTTTCTAACCAGTTTATTGAGGCCATTGGCATAATACTATACAGTTGTACAATAGTGTACAGTATTTGGAGATGAACAATATGTATTGATTACATTAGCCGATAGTTTATTGGTGCGTAAATCATTTTTTTTCTTTTTTTTTTACTCAATTGGACGTAATATTTTAACATAAATACCAGGAGCTATATTGATTCCAATACATGGAGGCGGTATTTAAATTTATAAAAATATAGACTATGAAAAATACGGATATGCATGTAAACTGCAGAATATTCCATCAAACATAACATAAATGGAAGGTTTGATTCTTGGACATTTTAACATCATAAGCCAATATAAATACTCAGCATATATAATATCATTTCAATTTAAATTCATTCTTATATATACCACTTTGTACAAATAATATCTATCTGCTTTTAATACCAACAATATTTTATTATAAATATAATAATAATAATAATAATAATAATAATAATAATAATAATAATAATAATAATAATAATAATAATAATAATAATAAATAACAATAATAATAATAAAGGTATATTTTTGTGTGATGTTACATGCACATTCAGTCTATTTTTCCAACTAATCTTTCCCAGATATATCAGATTTAATTATTTGCATATGATTCACAGGTTCACATAAGGGAGAACAAGCTATATGCACAGGTGTTATGGAATTTCCGTGGGAAACATGCAGTTGCAAAGGTTGGAATTGGATTTTGAATTTTATTCCAAGCATTATTTCTTGGTAATAACAATTCAAGAATTTACTGCCAACATAACCCAAGTTCCCATTGAGATTTCTTCGTTGTTATTTTCTAAGAAAAGTTGTTTTTTTTACTGACACTTTCACTCGTTATTTCACATAGCATAGAGCGTTTTTATTCCAAATTACTAATTCTTCTTCCCTCTAGGGGTTACATACTGCACTGTAATTATTCAGTGGCTACTTACATCTGGCTAAGGGATGAAGAGACTCTTTAGCTATGGTAAGCAGCTCTTCTAGTAGAAGGACGCTCCCAAAATCAAACCATTGTTCTTCAGTCTTAGGCAGTGCCATAGTCTCTGTACCATTGTCACAGGATAGAGTTCTCTTGCTTGAAGGTACACTCGGGCACATTATTTTATCTTATTTTCTTCCTTTCCTCACTGGGTTATTTTCCCCCGTTGGAGCCCTTGTGTTTATAGCTTCACGCTTTTCCAACTAGGATTGTAGCTTAGCTAATAATAATAATAATAATAATAATAATAATAATAATAATAATAATAATAATAATAATAATAATAATTTTCCTGATAATGGTTGTTTGTTATTAATTTAATTATCTATCGAGTTGACTTTTTTTCCATGAAACTCAAAAAGCCGATTATATTCTGATTTATCCTTTTTGTTGTGTGCTATCGGAAACGTCTCTGCTAGGCGATCTATCAGACTGGCGTTTGAGTCTCGTTCTATCTCAAATATATCTTGTAGGTTTTGCAGCCTCAAAATCCTTTTAGGTTAAAGAGGTAAAGTTTGAGTGAGCCTATAGGTCTCCGGGCTTAGTTTTCAGTAGGCATTGCCTGGTCTTCCCCGGTCCTATCTTGTAGGGAAACGGGTCTTGGGGCGTTGCTCATATGTATATATGGTCAGTCTAGGCATTGTCCTGCTAGGGAATATGTCAATTTCCTTTATTTCTTCCATTCATAAGCAGCCTTTAAAACATTCAAAAACTAATAGCTTCGTTTCAGAAGCTGTTTAATTCAATTTCACTTCTTAAAATAAATATACTTTTAAATAAATGAGTTACCATTCATAAATTTTCCTCCTTTTTATGAAACTTAAATAGAAAAATAATAAAATACCAATTTTATAAATTCAATACAACCCAATTGCTTCTTTTCA
>NC_090730.1:174224704-174227204 GCF_036898095.1 Palaemon carinicauda
AGGTATGAAGGTGCCTCGCTCGTTGCTAATTACAATGATGAATGTCTCATGACAATAAACTGACATATTCTAATCGTGTCCGGAGTAACAATGCTTCAATTAAAGGATAAGGATTGAGGCTGTACTATCTTTATTAGTTTTGTTTTGGTCATTTTAATCCTACACAGTCTATCCGGCCAGTTACAAAGCTATTGTTAAAGTGACATGATATCATCATCATTTCTTCCTACGCTTATTGACGCAAAGGACCTCGGTTAGATTACGCCAGTCGTTTCTTTCTTGAGGTTTTAATTCAATAGTTGTCCATTCACCATCTACTACTTAGCGCTTCAGAGTCCTCAGTCATGTAGGCCTGAGTCTTGTAATTCTTCTAGTGCCTTGTGGAGCCCAGCCGAGCGTTTGGTGGACTAATCTCTCTTGGGGATATATACTGTATATATATATATATATATATATATATATATATATATATATATATATATATATATATATATATATATATATATATATATATATATATATATATATATACAATAAAGTATGCTCAGATATATGTGTTTACATACGTACATAACCTCAACCTATTATCAATTTCTCGAAATTAACATTACTTACCTCATTTACAACATATGATATAGCTTGAAGCTAAGTTCATTAAATGTGATTGGCTTCATAAAATTCATATATACCTAGACGAGACATATATTTACTCAAGAAGTTTTTATATCTTCCAATTCTGGTACTTTATATCGTTTATGAATAAGATATCCTGGCTTTTAATCTCACTTCAGAAAATCAATCTTCTATGTAACTGAACTTAAAATATATTTCTTAATTACTTCTCAATTATATTCAATTTGTTACTCCCGATTTCTTCTCCAGTTAGGCTGCTTTACTACTACTACTACTACTTCTACTACTACTACTACTACTACTACTACTACTACTACTACTACTACTACTAATAATAATAATAATAATAATAATAATAATAATAACAAAAACATATTTGGTATGATTTTATAGGTAAAAAATTGGTTGACCAAAAAATTTAAAGGAATCGTAAAGTTTACAATGTTAGCCATGACGGCAAAAGGGCTGCCAACCGCAGAACCCTAAAATATGGCAAATTCACGTCATTATGTTACAATATTAGCTCTAGAAAGATTCAAGTAATAAGTATTAGATAAACTATTTTGAATTTTAGGGTAAACACCCATAATTAGGGTTTATAATTAAGTTTTATTTGTTTAAAATCACCGAGGCCATCCAATATGTATGTTGGACACCCTGGAACCCCGTCGACAACATGCTATCCGTGCTCAGTATGGCCAGAATTGTCAACGAGAATATCCTATAAACTTTTATATAAATTTCTTAATGGTCCAAGTTCAAACTTTCTGATTAAGGAAATAAATAAATCTCACAGCAATCTTAACATATATTCATTGGTAATTTTTCTACTTTGATTTCCTGAATGAAGGAACGATAGTTTTTTATTACTATTGAATGACTCGCTAATATCTCAAATTCTCTCTATTATCAATAGTTAATTCTTTTGTAAAATAATACCATATGGTTATAATAAGATTAGAATTCTTCCAATTGAACTAATATCGATGCAAAGTAAGCTAAAAGTAATACAACACTGAGAATAAATTCCGTCTACATCTCTTCACTATAGTAATCTTTTTAGGTTATTCGGTCTGTAAATAATTGGTGTATTTATCATTGCTTCTATAGCTGTAATGTATTTATATGAATTACTATACATAAATCAAGGTTCTTACCCATATAAACACGCAGTCAAGTAGTATCTGTTTGATATATTCTGTCTGTTTGCGAATTAAAAGAATGATACGATTACGTCACTAGCCATGAAGGAATTGGGGATGCCAACGTTTCCTAACTTGAAAAAAGAGAGGAATTATGCTAAGTATTTTGCCCATTGAATTTATAAAAATATTATGAAGTAATAAGAGTAATAAATGTTTCTCATTTCACATCATAACATATTTTAGTTAATTTTATCATTATAAAATATTCCACCGAATTACCTTGTTGGCAATTCCAAACCCCCGTGCGTTAACAATTCAATTTTACTAAAACTCAAGTTCAAAATTTCCTTCTGAAGTGTTTAGTTTTTCTCTAACAACGTCATAGTTAAATGATCTTATTATGAATATATTTCTATAGTATTTGTATCAGTCGTAATGTGCATGTATAAGAAATTTAACATGCAATTTTATTGAGAAATATACTATAGTTTTTTCGAGGAATGCCACAATTTACCCTAGTTCATAAGTTTCCAATAGATGGCCTCAGTGAGGTCATTTTTGAGAATAATATAATGGAAATTTCCGCTATGTAGGAATGTAATGGGAGTTACCTGTTGATGTCTTAGCCAATAGGAACGCAGCCATATGGTGTCTAAGCCAATGGGAACAAAGTGCCGGCTTCCTGTTAACAAATTGTAGTTTGCTGCTTCAATTATGTAAAA
>NC_090730.1:174229704-174239704 GCF_036898095.1 Palaemon carinicauda
TGTTCCATTACCCATTTTTTTTTTTGCTAGAAACTTACGTAAACAAGCGGCCATTTGCATTATGTATTGTACTGTAAAGTTTACCTTTTCACGCCCTGATCAAATCAGCTGACTTGTACCGTACTGTATTTACTGTATGTAACAGTAATGTGCATTTAACTGCTTCATAGTTGTTTTGGTATTGTTAAATAAAATGCAGAAGGTTAGTTTACTGAATTGTTTTATTTTAATTTTGACCGACGGAATCATTCTTTGTAGAGTATACGTCACGTATCTTGTGACGTCATGTATTTGGCGGAAGCGCGCTGACAAGCCGAATGATTTCCTTGCATTATGTTGCCGAGTAATCTTATTACAGCATTCCCATAATCGAAACACCGAGTAACGATATCAAGTGTTTTAGTGGTCTGTATCATTAGTTATGAGATTAGTACAACTTACCGTAAAGTTAAGAAAAAAAAGTCTGATGACGTTATATTTCTTTTGGCGGAAGGCGAGAGGCAAATCAAGTGATTTTCTTCCGATCCGTTACTATTCCCATAATCGAAACATCGAATAAGGATATAAAGAATTTTTTAATAATTTTCAAAGAAATATGAAGATTTAACCGCATTAAAAATCAAAATACGGGAGAGAGAGAGAGAGAGAGAGGGGGGGGTGCATATTCCGTGTATAACTAATAATAATGTCTATCAACAAACTGTATGGAAAATGTGATACCCTATAATATATTGGCGCTGTTGTAATATTCACTATGAAGAGATTTCGAATATCAAGAAAATTATATAAATCAGTGTTATTCGTACTATATGTGCGCATAATCGTAATACTGCAGCGTCACCTTAAGATCAGCTGATCTCCCAACCAAAAGTAAATCAAAAGTAATTTTTGATTATTGAAATGCTCAAGAAATAAAAAAAAATATGAACGTGCTTTAATAAACCACAATTAAACACAATAATGTCTAATGAAATATGAAGGCTTAATATTGAACAAAAAATTGAATACTGTATGAAGCTTTAGAATTAACTACCCGTATGTGATTGACAGAGCGAGCACACACACACACAGAAAGAGCTACTACAACGATTTCGCATGATACCTAATTATAAGAACTGTAGGGAAACAGATTTTCTGTAACATATTGGCGCTGATGTAATATTCATCTTGAAGATATTTCTAATATGTTAAGAAATAAAAAAAAAATGCCAAAAGTCTGATGACGTTATATTTCTTCTGGCGGAAAGCGAGAGGCAAATCAAGTGGTTTTCTTCCGATCCGTTACTATTCCCATAATTGAAACATCGAATAAGGATATAAAATTTTTTTTAATAATTTTCAAAGAAATATGAAGATTTAACTGCATTAAAAATCAAAATACGGGTAGAGAGAGAGAGAGAGAGAGAGAGAGAGAGAGAGAGAGAGAGAGGGAGAGAGAGAGAGAGAGAGAGAGAGAATTTAAACTTGCGATGAAATCTACGGATGTTTAAGAACATGTTTGGACTTCCGTCAATTTGTGTTCGTATATCCGGATGTTCGTAACACGGATGTTCGTATCTTGGGGAGCGTCTGTATATATATATATATATATATATATATATATATATATATATATATATATATATATATATATATATATATATATATATATATATATATATATATATATATAGATTTAATATATATATATATATATTTTTGGGCTCAAGCCATGTCGTCCTGATGGAAGTTCCTATAGGGTAGCTTCCTAGGGTATATTACAACTACGGCGATATTCCCAGAGAATTTACCTTAAGGTACCAGAATTCTAACTCCTGGAGCGAATATCCCTCGTGAAAGGGATATCGCGACATATCAGAGGACGTATTCTTGACACGCCACATAGCAATCTGCACCCTGAACAGAGATTTCATCTCGCAGGGGGCAATTGGCAAGAAACGAATTCGGGAAAGAAAAAGGGGGAGCCGCTCCCAAGGCTCCCGATCTCCCGTTTCGTAAGCATGCCTGGCGCCAATCCTGGCGCCATCTGTATTCCTTTCTGTGTAGTTTAACAACTCTGTGTTTTTTCCTGTGTTTCTCGCAAATCTTGTATTTATTCTGCTTTTCATGGCTTCTCCTACTTCGTCGGCCTCTGATAAGTTGAGTACTGTACCATGTCTTTTATGTATAAATGTAGGCTCTTGGTAAATTTTTGAGTGATTAATAGGATTAATCTTTGTTACAAGAGCCGTAGCCTACCGGAGGCGTCATGGACGCTGTCGCTCGCTAGGTATAAGTTTAGTTAGTCAGAGCGACATTCCCGGTTGTTTTGCTTTAATAAATTTTAGCTATTTAGCATTACATAGGATTTCCTTTCGTGCTTAGTATTATTTTGGCGAAGTATTTGCCATTCTGGCCTACGCTAGGCCATGTAGCCTAGTCGTTTGGTCCTAGTACTTCATGCATGATTTTGGTTTTTCCGAGTGTATTAAAATTTTATCGAAGCTTTAGGCTATGTTTTATACATTTAAGATTGTGCGGAATATTTCCAAGATAGTATACGAGTGAGTTTCGGTGATTTAGGTAATCGATTCTCTTGGTGCCTAGGCTAAGTTACTTATGGAGCCTTAGTATACTTTCTCATACTCCCCGGTTGCTTTCTTTTCTTCGGAGAAGGTATGCAATCCCTTTCCCTCTGTTTAAGCCTTGGGCTTATCCCTAAGTGGTTTATCTGAATTAATTTTCGATAAAACTATACTGGGGTGTTACTGTACCTTCCTGTTCCAGTAAGTCTGGTTCAAAGAGGGACAGAACAACAGAGTTTTTTAGTCTGAGTCTGTGTTTGTCTGGCTTGGGGTAGAGTCTCCCTCGCTGGCCTGACACAGACAAAGGTGGCTTAGCCTCCTTAGGTCACTACCGAAGGTTTCTGTGGATATGATTCCTTCTTTTGTGATCTACCAGACTAGTCCTTTTTGCTGTTCTCGGGGGAGGATAAGTTTCTTTCCCTGGGAGTAGCAACACCTTCCTTGCTTTGGTGCTCTGGGAGCCTGCAAGTATTGCTGGCCTCCCCCCTTGGATCTCCCTTAGGCTAAGATGAGTTTCTTGGCTGCGGGTGATCCGTCACTAAAGCAAGGTTGGTAGGACCCTCTTTTGTCCCTTCCCCCTCTATCTCCGTAATGGCCTAGCCATTACAGTACTGTACGTCATTCTACATCTGGACCTAGAATAGGTTAGGATGTGGAATTGACTCAGTCCCTTGCCGGCCGGCAGAGCTGCTGGCCGGCAAGGGTCTTCTGCTTTGAGTGCTGCCCGGACCTCCCGTGGTCCCTCATCCATGCCGGCCTGCAGAGTCAGACGGCATTGGTCAGGAAGCCTGAATTAGATTCTCCCCTTCCTTATTTGCACTCTTTCGGATTGCCGGGCTTGGAGGTAGTGTACACTCTTATCCCGGCATCCATTCTGTTTTTCTTCTAGTGCTGTACCCGACCCGGCTGCCGGCCTATGAGGCCGGCAGCCGGGCAGTTGTAGACCTCTGGTTCTTTTGCTGCCGGCTGGCATCGGTCCTGTACCTTTGCCGGCCGGCTAATGTCAGCCCTTGTCTGCCGGTCACCAAGAGTGTGGCCGGCAGCTGGGTACTACCTTGTGTAGTTGCCGGCCGGCACTTACTGCCGGCCGGCACATGCATTTGAACCAGTGTTCTGCCGCCTTATAGCTGTTAAGTAGTATACTTTAAAGCTAGTTATGGTGTGTGCCGGCCGGCAAGTGCCGGCCGGCACGTAACCTCCTATACTGTACCAGTATTCTTCAGTATAACATATACTGTAAGAAGAAAACTATAGTATGGGTTTTGGTACAGCACTCTGTGTTCTAACACTTTTGCGCTTTCTTGCACAAGTCCTTTGCTGTTGCCCTACAGATAGGAAAGTGAGTTCTTTCCTGTCTATTATCCAGGATTTTAAAATCATTGCTTAGGTGTGAGCTCCACCTGTTTCCTCTGGAAACTTTGCATTGGTTACTCTAGAAGAGATTAACCATTTGATTTTATTATCTGGAAGGCTGCAACAATGGGTTGTGAGGGAAACACAAGTGTGTGTCTTTCCTTTCTGTATTGTTATGCTATACTATGCATATCCAGTGATACATAGTTCACTTGATACTCATGGAAATTTCTTCTCTTTACAGAAGGATCCTCCGAAGTGCGGAAGTGTCTTCTGCAACGTCCGCAGCAAGAGCCTCTGCGGACATGAGTTTGGTAGGAGACACGCAGCATGCGCTGTCTCCAAGGGTGATCTCCGTTATTGGGACCCTCAGGTATGTACTGTGTGCATTAATCTAATTACGGAGGCCTTTGATTCCCCTAGGATGGCGGAATCAAGGGATATAGCAAGGGAGAAGCTTCGTACCTGGGTAAGGGGCTTCCAGAAGAACACCTCTGGACCTTATCTTCCAAGTGAGAAGATGAGGGCGTATCTTTTCCCTAAGGCATCAGCTGATGCAGTGATTCCCCAGCCTCAAGAGGAGATCCCCCAAGTTCAGATCCAGGTGGATGCTGAAGTCTCGGTCGCTATGCAAGACATCCAGTTAGATGACAGGATGTCTGTCGTGGACAAGCGTCTGGAGGAAGACCTCCTGGCAGAAGCCCAGGGTGAAGTTCAAGCCCCAGACGTTGTAGAGGAAGAGGTCGACGAGGTGTCGGCTACTCCGGTTCAGATCCCGGAGCCTATTCCCTCAACATCGGCCGGTCTCCCAGTAGAGCTGGGACAGGCCCTCTCCTCCATTGTTGGAATGATCCAACAGATGCAGAAGGAGAATCAGGAGAAGGCGGCTGCAATGGAACTGCGGATGCAGAGCCTTGCAGAATCACATGGGCCCCAGAAAACGCTCAATGTGAAAGACCTTCCCTTGTGCTCATATGCTAAACCATGTGTCCGGCTGAGGAAGGAACCAGCTTCAAAGGAGGGGACAGAGCCGAAGGAGGTCATAGTGATGGACCATACTAAGGCTCAAGCTCTGCTTTTATCCTCGTTGAAAGAGAGGAGCTTCTCTAACTCAAAGGTAGCTGCATTGAGCAAGAAGCTCCCTTCCTTTGTGTCCTCTCCTGCTAGAGCCTTCCCCTTTTTACAGAAAGGGTTTGCGGCTGTACTAAGAGCAGTCGAGGCCGACAAGCCTTGCCCTTCCCTGGAGGAGTGTAAACCCTTGTCACTGGCCCTACCTATGGACCACAAAGACTGG
This sequence comes from Palaemon carinicauda, assembly GCF_036898095.1. Taxonomy (NCBI): domain Eukaryota; kingdom Metazoa; phylum Arthropoda; class Malacostraca; order Decapoda; family Palaemonidae; genus Palaemon; species Palaemon carinicauda. The sequence goes on from NC_090730.1 coordinate 174,234,916, forward strand.
AAGGACGTCCATCTTACGTTCTCAGTTGGGAAGTTGGAGGCTGATATCGCCGGACGTCAGTTTGGTGAGGACCTCCCTAAGCTGTCTGACTTTCTCTTGCAGAGAGAGTTCGAGACAAAAGAAAGACTGGCTGCCTCAATGTCTCTTTAGACTACTCTTGAGACGATGGCAAGTAACCCCAAGGTCCATGAAATGTTCATGGTGGTGGCCAAGACTCATCTGGCCACAGTGACGAAGGACCTTTATGGCTTCGTCAAGGCGAGGAGAGCTTGTAGGGAGTTCGTGTTCACCTCGGCTACGGTGAGGCACGAGCCAAGGAAACTAATCTCCTCCAACATTTGGGGCAAAGACCTTTTCCCTACCGATTTGGTCAAAGAAGTAGTTGATAAGGCCGCCTTGGAGAATAGAAACCTTCTCCAGAAGTGGGGCCTGGCTATCAAAAGAAAGTCTTCCCCGGATGAGGGTCCTCAACCAAAGAGGAAGACTATGAGGACTAGGCTACCGTCTCGGCCAGCCAAGCCTTTTAGACAGCAACAGCAACTGCAATTGCCATTGCCTCCAGTGCCCCAGATCGTGGCACAAACCCCGACCACTTTTCAGTGGGTACCCCAGGCCGTGTCGACACAGTCCACGGCATTCACCCCATCGTTCGAAGGGTAGTCTACTTCTTTTCAAGCAAAGCCTAGAGGGACAGCCAGAGGCTCGTCTGGGCGCCCCTCAAGGGGAAGGGGATTCAGGGGTGGTCGTGGTCAGGGAGGCAAGACCTCGGGACGGAAGTCCAAGTGGGATGATACCGGTAGGAGGGAGACTTCTGAAATTTCGGGATCGGTGGACCTCCGATCCCTGGGCCCACAGCCTACTCAAGAATGGACTGGTCTGGAGCTGGTACAGCACTCCACCCCCGGGCCTTCGGGTTTTCCAACACTCCACCCCCGTTCTGGAGGAGTACGTTCAAGAACTGTTGGAGAAAAATGTGATCCGAAAGGTGAAGTCCATCAAATTCCAAGGGAGGCTGTTTTGTGTTCCCAAGAAAGACTCGGAAAAGCTCAGAGTCGTTCTGGACTTGTCGCCACTCAACAAGTTCATAGTGTATTGCAAATTCAAGATGCTAACACTGCAACACATAAGGACCTTACTGCCCATGAGGGCATATTCCGTCTCTATAGACTTGTCAGACGCCTATTGGCACATTCCAATCAACCGTCGACTCTCCCCCTACCTAGGGTTCAGGCTACAACGAAGACTATACGCCTTCAGAGCCATGCCATTCGGGCTAAATATAGCCCCAAGGATTTTTTCGAAGCTTGCGAGCATAGCTCTCAAACAATTACGCCTAAAGGGAATTCAGGTAGTAGCCTACCTGGACGACTGGTTGGTGTGGGCAGCATCCGAGACAGAATGCTTGCAAGCTTCCAGTCAAGTGATCCAGTTCCTAGAGTACCTAGGTTTCATGATCAACAGAAAAAAGTCTCGACTTTCTCCATCTCAAAAGTTCCAGTGGCTGGGAATCCACTGGGACCTTTTGTCACACCGTTTCTCCATCCCGGCGAAGAAAAGGAAGGAGATAGCGGGTTCTGTCAAGAGACTTCTAGATTCCGAAAGGATATCAAGACGCGAACAGGAGAGGGTACTGAGCTCTCTCCAGTTTGCTTCGGTGACAGACCCAGTGCTAAGAGCACAGCTAAAGGATGCAACCGGAGTTTGGAGAAGTTATGCATCAAACGTGCGAAGAGATCTGAGAAGACCAGTTCCGCTTCGGCTACGTACTCTTCTCAGGCCTTGGTCCCAAGCCAGACATCTAAAGAAGTCGGTTCTTCTTCAGCCACCTCCCCCGTCGGTGACGATTCACTCAGACGCCTCGAGGGAGGGATGGGGAGGTCACTCTCATCGGAAAAAAGTCCAGGGGACTTGGTACAAGCTATTCAAGACCTTTCACATAAACTTTCTAGAAGCTATGGCAGTGCTCCTCACCTTAAAGAAAGTTTCCCCGCGTCACTCGATCCACATAAGGTTAGTGATGGACAGCCAGGTAGTTGTGAGATGCTTGAATCAACAAGGATCGAGGTCACCACCTCTCAACCTGGTGATGTTGGCCATCTTCCGATTGGGGGAAAAGAAGAAGTGGCACCTGTTGGCAGTTCACCTTCAAGGAGTCCGCAATGTGACAGTGGACGCTCTATCCAGGTTCACACCGATAGAGTTGGAATGGTCCTTAGACGCAGGATCATTCTCCTTCATTCTGAATCAAGTCCCAGAACTGCAGATAGACCTCTTTGCGACGAAAGACAACAAGAAGTTGCCCCTGTACGCGTCCCCGTACGAGGACCCCTTAGCGGAAGCAGTGGACGTGATGTCCCTCAACTGGAACAGAGGGTCCAGGATTTATCTGTTCCCTCCTCACAACCTTCTGTTGAGGGTCCTCAACAAACTGAGATCCTTCAAGGGGGTAGCGGCAATAGTAGCCCACAAGTGGCCGAACAGCGTGTGGTTCCCCCTGGCATTGGAACTACAGCTGAAGTTTGTACCGCTACCAAATCCAGTTCTGGCTCAGCGAGTCCAGAAGTCAACTGTCTGCGCTTCATTACAGAAAACCCGGACCCTGCAGCTCATGATTTTCTCTCCCTAGAGGTGAGAAAGCGTTTTGGGATTTCGAAAGCCAGCATAGACTTCCTAGAGGAATATAAGTGCAAATCTACAAGAAGGCAATATGAGTCATCTTGGAGAAAATGGGTGGCATTTGTCAAGGCGAAGAATCCGCAGGAGATCTCGACAGACTTCTGCTTATCTTTCTTCATCCACCTCCATGGTCAAGGATTGGCAGCTAACATGATTTCAGCATGTAAGTCTGCTTTGACAAGACCCATTCTATATGCCTTCCAGGTCGACCTAGGTAACGAGTTCTTTAATAAAGTTCCGAAAGCCTGCGCTAGGCTCAGACCTTCAGCACCTCCAAAGCCCATTTCATGGTCTTTAGACAAAGTTCTTCATTTCGCTTCTCTGTTGAGCAATGAAGAGTGTGCGTTAAAGAATTTGACACAAAAAGTTATTTTCCTATTTGCACTCGCGTCCGGGGCCAGGGTTAGTGAGATTGTAGCCCTCTCGAGAGAGGCAGGTCGTGTTCAGTTCCTGGATGGGGGAGAACTGAACCTGTTTCCGGATCCTACGCTTCTCGCCAAGAATGAGTTACCCACCAACAGGTGGGGTCCCTGGAGAATCTGCCCTCTGAAAGAAGATGCATCTCTATGTCCAGTAAAATGCCTAAAGGTCTATCTTCATAGAACTTCAGACTTCAAGGGTGGTCAACTATTCAGGGGAGAAACATCAGGCTCAAATTTATCTCTGAATCAACTCAGAGCGAAAATCACATATTTTATTCGCAGAGCGGATCCTGACAGTACACCCGCAGGTCACGATCCGAGGAAAGTTGCCTCATCCTTAAATTTCTTTAATTGTATGGATTTTGAACATCTCCGTTCATACACTGGCTGGAAGTCTTCCAGAGTGTTCTTTCGCCACTATGCAAAGCAAGTAGAGGAACTAAAGAGATCTGTGGTAGCAGTGGGTCGCGTCGTTAACCCTACTGTTTAACTCTGCGAGGAACAGTGGTTTTAATTGGGACGATTAATTCCAGGGTGAGTGTGTAGTTACATACTGTACTACAAACTAAGTGAGGGCACTGAGTTGCCCATGTAGACTGTTTCATTTCCAAAGGTGAACCTAGCATAAGTGCAGACATGTGTGCCGAGCGTTTCTAACGCTAATGTGATTGATTTGTAATACAGACTTTTATGACTTTGATACCTCGGTATCTTAAAAGTGGCATTTAATGTTTTTTCTTTCAGATAAACAAGTTCTGTTTACTATCATACTTATGCTTAAAGTTTTGGGTTATCCTCTTCTTATATATATATATATATATATATATATATATATATATATATATATATATATATATATATATATATATATATATATATATATATATATAATTGTGGTTAACCTGTCTGTTTATTGTCTGTCAATGAACTTGTTCTTGAGAACCTTGTGTCTCCTTCACCTGTGTCAATTTATTGGTATAATTGAGCATTCATTCTATGTACCTTATCTGGGATAATTCTAATAGAATTGTTCCTTTATGCAAGCTATGTTGCATTGGTTTATGCTTTCCCTTAACGGGAGGACCCCGTCTCATAAGGGGACGATGGCGGTTTTACTAGTTTCCTCCTATGCGGATATAAACCTTTGTCCAATACAAGTATTGTGCGGAGAACTGGTCGATATTTCATATTGACGCAGTGGTTCGTTACAAACTATGCTTTACTTAATATAGGGCGAGACCACTATATTAGCTTGCCTGGTATTCATACATAGGTATATGTACTCTTCAAGACTTTTCCAGAGTCTAGTAGGACTCTTCCCTGTAGGGGGCAGGAAGCTCTAACATGGTTTATAGTTAGTTGAAAAGATGTATAACGGTAACATCTTAGGTCTCTAGGTCTAGTCGACCGGGAAAAATTACCTCCGGGGAGTACGGCACGTTCTGAGAATCCACAGATACAGTAATGCTCTGGTATACTTCCATCAGGACGACATGGCTTGAGCCCAAAAAACGGATTTTGAGCGAAGCGAAAAATCTATTTTTGGGTGAGATGGCCATGTCGTCCTGATGGACCCGCCCTTGCCTTTCTAAGAAAGGGCTGTAGGACCCCTCCCTACATACAGTATCTGTAGCACCTCGTGTACGCTACAAGGAATACAGATGGCGCCAGGATTGGCGCCAGGCACGCTT
>NC_090730.1:174254301-174261801 GCF_036898095.1 Palaemon carinicauda
TCCACATTTTTTACCGTTTTTTAGGGGTAATTGTTAAGTGTATATACGTAAAAAACACGAGCCTTGACTTATCAGCAGCATCCTGGTTTCTTAGATGGTTCCAAAATGGCACTTTTCAAGTAGTTACTTGCTGGTGTGATTGAATAAAAATATATTTGAAATAATTTCTAAAAATCGCAGTCTATTCTACATGGATTTTAGTAAATAATGATCAAATATGAATAAAATATTCTATAGTCAAATATTAAGACAAAAAAAACAAAAGATTCACTTACATTCTATACAAATATGTGAAGACGTTGTTAGGAGAGTTCCGTTTAAAATCTATAAGGTATGAAAAGTAAGGTCTTGTCTATATTCGTTTATATCAAATGCTTATCTAAAGGATGTTCATCAGGTGAGTCTTGAACCTATTTTAGCCGCAGTTTTAAATGGAATACTTTTGTCAATAAGAATCATAAAAAATTTACTCATTTCCATCAAAGAAGAAAATATTTAGATCATTGCATCATCATCATCATCATCAATATCCTACGGTTAGATTTCATCAGCCGTTTCTATCTTGAGCTTTTAATTTAATACTTCTTCACGCATCATCTCCCACTTCACGTTTCATAATTTTAAGACATGTAGGCCTGAATCTTCCACCTCTTCTATTTCCTTGTGGAGCCCAGCTGAACGTTTGGTGAACAAATCTTACTTGCGGAGCTTAAGATTTAAGGTTTATAGTTATGTTATGATTCATAATGTGAAAATATCTAAATCTATAAATTTTGGGAATGAAAAGTGCTACCCTTTCTTTATTCTAATTTTCATTTCCTTTATTTTAGGTAATAGAAAATTTAAAAAAAAAATCTGAATGTGAATAAAATGTCATAACATACGGAAATTTATAGTCAAAATATGTAATATCAACCACCCCTCCCCCCCACAAAAAAATAGGTTTCAAATTACTATATGAAACATAATAAAAAAGATAAATCAGTGATACCTTTGACTTCCTCTATTTTTGACCTTGTAAAATGTAAAAAAAAAAAAAAAAAAAAAAAAAAACTTAATCTATACATTATGTGAATAAAATATTATAAGGTAGGGAAACTTGTATACCAGTTTGGTGATATCGGTGTTAATGTATGGACACGGGTCGTGTCGTGGTATAACAAGGAAACAATATCCAACAGATTTTGTAGATTTGAGGAAAAAAAAAACACTCAAAAACCAAATATATAATCACCCACTAAAATGATAGCTAAAATCACTGGTACTTTAAACGGCGAGGTTAACTCGACCCTTTAATTGTCGAGGTCAAACATCATATAGCCATGATCCTCCAATCAAAATATCAGCTGAATCTGGCATTCCAAAGGTTAACCACTCCAGAGAAGTCATTTTGGTGAAGGACCAGGAAAAGAGAAACTAGAACCATATTATACCACTTGACTCTGTAACCTTTGTTTTTTTCAAAAAATGTGAAAAACCTGTATATACCCCATATACGATTTTTCTTTTTGTATTTTAAGCTTTCTCTGGCAGGCCCACTTTTTTTCAGTTGTGATATTTATCTTTATTACACTCAATTAAGGTGTTAATGATATATATTATCAAGCAAATAGGATCTGGAGTGAGGTGTTCAAGGTCTTCCATGAAAAGGTGTAGAACGGTGGTCCTTCTGATTGGAATATATTTCATTGAATATCAGTATTCGATATATTTTTAAAAAAATATTTTTCGTGAATACTTAATACTGGTCTACCATGACAATGAATTTTCTAATTGTATAAATTGAGGTACAAAACTCCTCTATCGATAATTTATAGAGTTAATGAAGGTGCCAGTGTAACTGCTAAGAAACAATTATTAGCTGGGTGACCTTTATTAAGCATTTTAGGCTTTCCATAGGCTTAGCAACCACAGACCTTTTCAAATCGCTTTCAAGAAACAAATGAACGCTTGGTCGGAAATTATCTGGCTTCATAACATCGATGGTCCTTGATGCCGATTGGAAGATGATTAATAAATAATTAAAAACGCTGCCTTAGGTTAGAGTTCTCTTGCTTGAGGACACACACGGGTACACTAATCTGTCTTATTTCTCTTCCTATTGTTTTGCCATTTTTTTTTTTATTGTTTATATAGAAGTTTATTTGAATGTTGTTACTGTTTTTGAAATATTTCATTTTACCTTGTTTCCTTTCCGCACTGGGCTATTTTCCCTATTGAAGTCCCTGGCCTTATAGCACTCTGCTTTTCCAACTAGGGTTGTAGCTTAGCAAGTAATAATAATAATAATAATAATAATAATAATAATAATAATAATAATAATAATAATAATAATAATAATAACTAAAAAGACAGAAATGAATAAATAGCTAAAAAATTAAGTATTTGAAATATAGTATATCATTTAAAAACGATACGAATTTACAATACCATTTGCATCATACAGAATGTGACCTCCAAGAACCTTGGTGAGGATGTACAGTTGGCTTCATGAATTCCGGTACACTTCACTAGAAGTACGTCAGTGTACCAGAATTAGTGAAGCTGACTGTACCAGCCTTCCTTATTACGAGCTTCAGAGAGGTGTCGTTCTCTTATATCCAGAAGACTGGGACATTTAATAAGTAAAGGCCAAACAGTCAGAGAGGCTGGGCATATATACATATGATCAGCACCAAAGCCCCCTCTCCACACAAGCTATGACCAAGAGGGGCCAGGCAATGGATGCTCATGACTCAGCAGATAGATCTATATGCTTCCCCAAAACTCCCCATCCTTGGGTGACAAGAATGGTGAGGTTGCAGCGACCAAAGGAACTAATGATTTTGAGCGGGACTCGAACCCCAGTAGGACGATCACCAGTCAGGGACGTTACCACATAGGCCACCACAACCCTAATTTAGGGAGAGGATGCGTTTCCCTGCTTATAAGGTGTTTTGCATTTTGTGTAGGTTCAAATATCAATTTACTTAAGGTAATTTGTATTTTTAATAGATATAAAATCCTGCGCACTTCAGAAAGGGGCATTTTCCTTACTAAAGTGTGGGTGGGTTGTATTTTGCGTAAGAAAAAATATATTTCAAAAGTAATTTGTGTTTTTCCTAGCTACAAAGCTGAGTTAAGTAAGTAGAAAACATATCCCTAATAAAAGGACGATGGTCTGTATTTGACGAAGGAACAAATCAAATATCTAAAGTAATTCGCATTTTTACTAGCTATGCAAACCTGAATCTTTTCAAGTAAGGAATTTTGATTTATGAATTTAGAAAATAAGCAAAATAATTCCCTCCTTTATATCCCTAAAAATATAAATCATATCAAAATATTAGATCAACCTTCTTTTGTACATAAAATTAACTTCATTACATTGAAATTAAAAAAAAAAATAGGATATAGCAAATATTAAACTTTTTAGATTCTCATTTCACGTACGAAGGAATTAATATTGAACCATTCACTCTATCACCACCAGGTCAGCTATATCATATTGAAAAGAACCTATTCGGGAAATCTAAAAATAAATTGATTGACAAATCCAATTTGGTAACTCAAAAATCTTCAAGGTAATTAAGAGAACATGGAACGAGATGGAAGGAAAGTTTTGTTCGAACCTTCTGATGTTGGGAAATAGCAAAGGTATTGTTGGAGATTGGATCAGAGATTTATTACGTTAATTTTTATGAGAATTACAAGACTGAAGACTTGAACTTACAGCCAGATGTTTCCTGTAACATTTCGGTGAAGTTGATTAGGAAAGGAAATTGTATCCAAATTGTTTACAAGGCAAATGGATTTATATTCTGAAAAGGACATTTTTTTTATTATTTCCTTGTTGAAATAATTCATGAAATATATTGAAGAGCTCGGTAAAAATCTTGACACTAGTTGGGAACTTATGGAAATAATAATAATAATAATAATAATAATAATAATAATAATAATAATAATAATAATAATAATAATAATAATAATTATGATAATAATAATAATAATAATAATAATTGAAAATATTGATGACAATTATAATAATAATAATAAATATTATTATAATAATAACAACAATAATAATAAAAATTGATAATAATAATAAAAATAACAAAAACAACAACAATAATAATAATAATAATAATAATAATAATAATAATAATAATAATAATAATAATAATAATGAAATGTCAAATTATATGCAAGACAAAGTTGATTTATAATTGAAGAAGAATTTTTTTTTCCTCCATATGGAAATTATTTATGAAACATAATTAAGGTCTCAGTAACGATGTAATACCAGTTGTGATCTTAAGGAAAAGACATATGAAATTTAAATAGAATAATATGAATGAAATCTCAAAATAAAAACAAAAGTTAAACTACAAATGCACAGCAGATATACAACTATTAAAATTCAAAGAAACAGTTGATTCCACAATTAGAATTCATCTCATAGACAATGGACGTCAGAGAGGGAAGCTCTCAGTCTTCAATACTATCATTTTTATTCCCAGATTGATGTGCATCATGGACAGACGGACAGACAGACAGGTAGACTCACACATATATGTATGTATATATATAAATATATATATATATATATATATATATATATATATATATATATATATATATATATTTATATATATATATATATATATATATAAATATAAGTATATATATATGTATATAAAAATATATATATGTGTATATATATGAATATAATATATATATATATATATATATATATATATATATATATATATGTATATATATGTATATAAATATATTTATATATAAATATATATATATATATATATATATATATATATGTGTGTGTGTGTGTACATATATAAATATATATTTTTATATATATATATATATATATATATATATATATATATATATATATATATATATATATATGTATATATATATATATATACATATATATATATATATATATATATATATATATATATATATATATATATATATATATGTAAACATATAAAAATATATGTGTATTAACTATAGAAACCAGAAAATAACATGACTATCAAAACTTCAAAATAACGCGAGGAAAAGAAACAAGATAGAATAGTGTGTCTTTAGTGTACCCTCATGCAACATATCTGCAACCCAAGACAGTAGAGACCATGGTACAGAGGCTATGGCACTACCCAAGACTAGAAAAGAATGGTCTGATATTATAGTATCCTTCTAGAAAAGCTGCTTACCATGGCTAAAGAGTCTCTTCTACCCTCACCAAGAGAAAAGTAGCCACATATGTGTGTATGTGTGTATATGTGAGTGTATGTAAGTGTGGATCTGTGTGCGTGTCACTGTGCTAGAATTTTAGCATGAATAAGTGTATAACTTTTTCTGAATGTAGATATGTTCGTACAAAACAACAATAATATTCATCAGAGTTTAATTTCCCTTCTCACTATAATATACTTAGAATTATAACATACTCAAAATATACTTAGGTTTATAACATACTCATACTGACAAAAACCATTGTCTCTATATTATTTTAATGTAGAACATTTACAAAGAAATATCAATTTTAGTCGGAATAACCTTGCATACACATAGCCTTTTACCATCACTTCGCAGGCAAAATGCATTTCTGGGTAACATCAAATTTTGCATATTCGTTTGAACGGCCACATTGAATCTCAATGCAATTGAATATTGAATTTAATTGCATATTTGCATTTGACGGCCTGCGAGACAATTATGCGGATATAAATGCAGTTTACCATTAAACTTTAGCAATGTTAGTTCATTGACTTGCGTTCGACGAGCCTGGATGAATGATATTTCCTGGAAGCGATTGTCTTTGGTGTCTCATATCTCTCTGGAACTGGAGTTGTTAAAGGCTGGCTCTGGACGCGGTTTCCTGTTAACCGTTTCGAACTGGTGATATGTGGTTGGTGAGCTTTACTCCTTGACTTTTCACTATCTGCAGTAAGATAGATGTTCAAGATGCAGTTGCTAATGAGAAATTATAACTATTTAATAAGTTGTGTGTGTGTGTATATATATATATATATATATATATATATATATATATATATATATATATATATATATGCATATATATATATAAACATATATATATGCATATATAAATATATATATATATATATATATATATATATATATATGTATATATATAAATATATATATATATATATATATATATATATATATATATATATATATATGTGTGTGTGTGTGTGTGTGTATATATATATATATATATATATATATATATATATATATATATATATATATATATATATATATATATATACATATATATACATACATACATACATATATATATATATATATATATATATATATATACATATATATATATATATATATATATATATATATATATATATATACATATATATATATATATATATATATATATATATATATATATATAGAGAGAGAGAGAGAGAGAGAGAGAGAGAGAGAGAGATATATATATAAAATACTAAAAACAGAAAACTATAAATCATTCATGAACGATAGCCCAAAGCAATATCTCTCATGTCTTGCAATATATCGAAAGAAAGAACGCTATTAAAAGACCGGACACATCCTTTTCTGTAAGAATGTCAAACAAAAGGAGTCATGGGAAGAATGTCCACTATTGCACATAGCAAAGATAAAACTCTATCCTTAATTGGTTTTGGGGTTCAGTGTTTTTTTTTTTTTTAATCAAACATGGCTCTTGGATCCACGTAAGTTTAATACCAAGGGAAAGAAAACATTTAATGAAATGGCCAATCTGGGTTTACACTACAATGTCTTTGGTTTTTTCCTCTGGCATTCTTGAGCGTTCTATTAATTTAATAATTGTCTTTAATAGGCAATTGTTTGTACTTTACAACATATTAACTATTCATATTTTAAGTACTCCCTACTTAAATGTCTACTTAAATGTTCTATCAATTTATTACTTATCTTTAAGAGGCAATTGTCTGTAATTTGCAAAATACTTAATTTTCGTATTTTAAATCCGCCCTACACACGCTCAAACGTTCTTTCAATTTATTGCTTGTCTTTAAGAGGAAATTGTCTGTAATTTCCAAATTACTTAATTTTCGTATTTTAAATCCTCCATTCACACACTCAAACATACTTTCAATTTATTGCTTGTGTTTAAGAGGAAATTGTCTTTAATTTACATATTAAATTTTTATATTTTAGATTCACCCTACACACATTTAAACGTTCTATAAATCTAGTACTTATCTTTAAGAGGCAATTGTCTGTAGTTTACAAAATATTTAATTTTAATACTTTAAATCATCCCTACACACACACTTGAATGTTCTATTCTATCAATTTATTACTTGTTTTTAAGAGGCCATTATCTATAATTTACAAAATATTTCATTTTCACATTTTAAGTCCTGCCTATACAACCTCAAACGTATTTGTCTTTAAGGGGCAATTGTGTGTAATTTACATAATATTAAA
>NC_090730.1:174271801-174276801 GCF_036898095.1 Palaemon carinicauda
AAAAATAGCCCAGCGAGGAAAGGAATTAAGGAAATGAATAAATTATATGAGAAATAATAATAAATTGAAATAAAAGACTTAAATAGTAACAACATCAAAACATATAATTCGTATGTAAACTATAAAAGGCTTTTGTTTGCCTGTTAAATATAAAAGAAAAATTGCGGCGAGTTTCAGCTTTTGAAGTCCTACCAATTCAACTACCTGATCAGGAAGATCATTCCACAACTGTGTCAAAGATTGAGTAAAACACATTTGGCATTGCAGAATGATTTTATTTACAAATAGAAATTGACCATTTTCTTATACTATTTCGAAATTCAAGTAATTGAAACAGATATATCGGAGTTTTATTTAATATATTCTGCATTCTCTTCGGATACTTTACGCAGTATCATGACCTTAATATACGGCTAAATTTCTCAATATATTTGGCACTGCGGGTTTTAATTCATAAGAAAAAAAAAATCTTTTATTTTTTAAACTATTTGGAAATTCAATTCCTTAGCGTAGATATATCTATATTGTTATATCAAAATCAATTGATATTCTATCTAGTTTTTATCCTGAATATACCAATAATTATTGAATATATTACAATTTAATTCCATGTACCCACCAGTTATTAAATTCATTGTTTTTTTTCTGAGTTCTGTTTGTGTAAATATTCTCTCATTAGTCTTTGGGAGTAATTGTACTACCTTTATTTACCCCTTCCCTCTGCCATTATTCCTGTTACATATTTGATGAGTATCTGTCTCCAGCTTATTTGTCTTGCTGCCTCTATAAGATCTAATTTGTTTGCGTATACACTTGGTATATTGGTGATTCTCTCAGGATTATTATTATTATTATTATTATTATTATTATTATTATTATTATTATTATTATTATTATTATTATTATTATCATTATCATTATCATTATCATTATTTTCATTATTATCAATATTATCATTATTATTATTATTATTATTATTATTATTATTATTATTATTATTATTATTACTATTACTATTATTATTATTATGGTTGTGGTTTTGTTGCGTTGAAACCCAAAGAGTCCTAATAAGAAAATCAAAGAACAATAAAAAAAAAAGCTTATAATAAGGAATAAATGATATAATAAAATACCTAAAAAGTAACAAACTACGGTAAATAAACAATTAACATAAAATCAGAAATGAGTCTAATAGAAAAACTAACCACACTTGAATTTCTGAAACTCCAAAATTTTTACCATTCCATTAAGAAGTTCATTCTAGGAGCTAACTATTCTATCTTATTTTCCTTCCTTTTATTTAGTTAAAGTTTTTATGGTTTATATAGGACATATCTATTTCAATGTTGTTACTGTTCTTAAAATAATCTATTTTTCCTTGTTTCCTTTCCCCACTGGGCTATTTTCCCTGTTGGAGCCCCTGGTCTTATAGCATCATGCTTTTCCAACTGAGTTTGTAGCTTAGCAATTAATAATAATAATGATAATAACAACAACAACAACAACAACAACAATAATAATAATAATAATAATAATAATAATAATAATAATAATAATAATAATAATAATAATAATAATAATATTAATAATAATAATAATAATAATTCCCTATACAATAAAAACACTCCAAAAAAAAAAATCCAGAATTTTCCTTATAAAAGCTGTTTTGATTTCTTCCCCCCTGCATTATATCCCATAATTCTCATTCATCTTGAAATTTCCGAGAAAATAGCTCTAAAATTGCTATCGCTTAAACCTACCATTATCCGGTTTATTGGAGACAGACGTTTACCAGCACGCCATCTGAACCTTTACACAATCATTAAAAAAAAAAGAAAAAAAAGAAAAAAATAGAATTTTGTTATATATCCTAAAATCCTACATCAGAAACGTCCATGAGTAGATTGGTCATAATCCATGAAAGTCATTGCACAGGATAATCATCGGTCAATTCAACGCATCTTATGAGATTGAAGGACCCACAAAATTGCAACGCCACCATTTTGAGGATGGGTTTGTAAATCAAACTACGCTTCAAGATCATTTTTGCTGGAACGTTTCAAATCATATAAAGAAGAGTTAATATTATTCCTTTAAAGGTTTAAAGGCCAATCATGAATGGCAGTGGCAAAGAGCAGTGACATTGCCCTAACAAGCAGGACAACGCCATAGACTAATGATATTACATATGATCAGCGCCTAGGCCTCATCTCCATCCAAGCCAGAACGAGGTAGGGCCAGGCAACAGCGGCTGACGACTAAGCAGGTAGACCTATAGGGTCCCTCAAGCTCCCACTCCTTGGCTAATAAGGATGGTGAAGTTGCAAAAACAAAAGAAACTAACAAGTTTGAGCAATTACTCAAAGCAAGGACGTTTTCAATATGGCGCCACAACCTATTAGCATATTTAAGTCACTCATGATTAGCAGAGGCAAGGGACGGGGACATTGCCAGAGAGATAGACCACATATAAAAATGATCAGCGCCCAAGCCACTCCCCATCAAGATAGGACCAGGGAAGGCTAGGCATTGGCTGCTGATGACTCAGCACGTAGATCCATGGCTCTCCGAAGCCCAATCCTAGCTCACAAGGATAGTGAGGTTGCAGAGAGTAAAGAAACTATCGAACTTGAACAGGTCTCGAACCCCAGTCCATTAAATTGGAAGGCAGGGGACGTTTCTAATAGGCCACCACAAGGATTGTTATATTTGAGCCAGGGAGAATTATAATCAATTCAATTTAAAGTTTTAGAACTAGAACGTTATTCTATCACTTTAATTACATTGTGTTAAAAAAATCTTCTATTATCTCTTTATCCTTCAAAGTGGAAGGGTTGATAACCGTGGAGATAGTAGGAACTGAATATTGAGGAAAGCGACAATTCACAATTGGTTTAGTTATCACCTCCGCCAACGATGTTGGAAGGAGGTTATGTTTTACCTCCTGTTTGTGTGTTTATGTTTGTTTGTGAACATCTTCCTGGCCACAATTCTAATCTTAGAGCAATGAAACTTACAGGAATAACACTTATGTAAAAAAAGGAAATTATTAAATTTTGGAAGGTCAGAGTCAAAGGGCAACGTCATGGTCAAGCAAAATGTCCAATTCATGCAATCAGCCCTAAGTTTGAACCCCGTTGTCATAGAGTTTGCAAACTTGGTTCATATTTGAATGTATGAAAATCCACGCTAATTAATACATGTTTAAGTGAAAGGTCAAGGTCAAGCAAAGGATCGAGAATTGAGAAATAAGCTGCCGCTGTACTGAGTGCCCCTCTATTTAATTTTGTAATTAATCTGGATATCTCTTATGCCTCTCACGCAAATAGAATCATAATTCTAAACTATATCAATCTCCATATCTTCAATCAACCCTCCGACTGAAATGTGCGAAGCGAATTTTGTGTTAGTATCTTTAAGAAATGTCAAATGTGAGATCAATGATCCGAGTCTTGGGCAATGAAAACCCGAGTGTAAATGTCAGGTGAGTATTTTTGTTCCTCTTGAGAATAGTAGAGATGTGTGCAAGGATGTAAGAACAAAGGACGGAGGAAATAAACTACTGAAGCTTGCACAACTTTGGCAATACTTTGTTTCCTCCTTTGCTTTTAAACTCGTTGATTTTCCACTTGGTTCATGCTACTGTCCTGCGTTATATTAATTCCTCTATTATATGTTGAAATACGTTATATTTGAATCCTTCTCTATTGTGTTTACAAACCAATTATCTCCCAGGCTTTTGCTTACTAAAATCATATTGTTTGTTACTTTCAAAAGTTTTTTTAAACGGGAATGCAATTTTTAAGAATTCCAGCATGGTCTGCAAGACCTTTTTATTAACAAACAACATCTATATTATCTGTAAATACATACATGCACAAACATTTGGGATATGACAAAATGTGCAATTGAACTGAACCTGATCACCTGGTAGTTTCATACCCATGAAAGAGCAAAATAATAAGGATTAGAAATGAGGAAATTATTATCAACGGTAAACAGATGGATAGAACTGGGTAGGAAGAATATTTATTTGGAAATATATTTTTCTATATATGAGGAACAGTTAATTTTGATGGCCATTTGATTCCTACTGAGCACTATTGTTTACTATCACCTTATTTGTACGATTTATATATGGGTGACCTGTCTTGTAGGCCAAAACAAATGAAAGTGGGAAATTATTTTTCCTTCACTGCCCCCAGTTTTATGCCATTGATATCTTATTTGGTCTTTCAGTAGGTGCCCTACATCTTCTTGTAAGAGACAACAACAACAACAAAAACAAATAAATCAGTTCATAGTCTATTGCAGTAGAAAGGCCTCAGACATAGTCGTAGGTTTGGCAATTTTTTATCCCCACGCAGGCCACAGCCGATTAGTGATAGTAGGAGACTTCGGTCAGATAGCTCACAACAAACCAACATAGTATGGGTGACTAACTAATACAGCTTTGCTGATCAAGGCGATACACAAACCCTTTCACCTCGTTGGGGTATACCAATTTTATAACTAGAGGGTTTCATCACTAAATTGAAATAGGAGTAAATGGATTATATTTTATAGTAAAAAAGTCTAAGTCACTTCAGACATCACATGCTCCTGTTAATGAAGCAACAGTACCTAAGATAATATTAGAAAAAAAAAAAACCAAAACATTAAATTACGACAGTTCAATCTTGGAAAGGAAGTATAAGGTTTAGAACTTTAGCCAAAGGTAATGACGATTCTAAAAAAAAAAAAAAAAAAAAAAAAATAAATAATAATAATAATAAAACACTCCCTCTTCAAATACTTTTTACAAGTTTTAAATGCATATCTTTAGTTGTTACGACAAAACAGCTAGCTATGAATAGGTTATGGGTTTGCTATTATGATGACACAAGAAGGTTCTTGCTTATTCCAAATCATACCAGTGAATCACCTCTTATGTTCTAATTCTTTTCTGACCCTCCTTTCAGAACCAGGACGAAGAAGTATAGCTTACTGTTTAAAGGTTT
>NC_090730.1:174281801-174284301 GCF_036898095.1 Palaemon carinicauda
AAAGCCGTTAATGGTTCATAAGGATTCCCATGTGAAGACCTTATCCTTAAGACTATTTATGCCTCAAAAGGATTCTTAAGGTGTAGGCATTAAGGGCCCCAGTGAAGACCTTATCCTTGAGTCCGTTTATGCTTCAGACAGATTCCTTAGGTGCATGGCTCAGGGCTCCAGTGAAGACCCTCATCCTTAGGGCCGTTCATGCTTCAGAAGGATTTTTTAGGTGCAGGGCTCAGGGTTCCAGTTAATAACCTCAACCTTAGCGTGGTTTATGTTTCAAAAGGATTCCTTATGTGCAGGAGGTCAAAGCTCTATTGAAGACCATATCCTTAGGGTTGTCTATGATTATGAACGGATTTTTTAGGTGCAGGGCTCAGGGCTCCAGTGAATACCTTATCCATAGAGTCATTTATCCTTCAGAAGGATTCCTTAGGCACGCGGATCAGGGCTCCAGTGAATACCTTATCCTTAAGGCCATTCATGCTTTCAAAAGGATTCCTTAGGGGCAGAGCTCGGGGCTCCAGTGAAGACTGTATCCTTAGGGCAGTTTATGTTTCAGAAAGATTTTTTAGGTGCAGGGTGCACGACTTCAGTGTATACCTTATCCTTAGCGCAGTTTATGTTTCAGAAGGATTCCTTAGGTGCAATGCTCAGGGCTCCAGTGAAAACAATATCCATAAGTCTGTTTTAGGTTTCAGAAGGATGCCTTAGGTGCAAGACTCAGGGGTCCAGTGAAGACCGTATCCTTAAGGCTGTTTTTGATTCAGAAGGATTCCTTATATGTAGGACTCAGGGCTCCAGGGAAGACTGAATCCTAAGGCTGTTTATGCTTCAGAACGATTCCTTAGGTGCAGGGCTCAGGGCTCCAGTGGAGACCTTATGCTTAGGGCAGTTTAAACTTCACAAAGATTCCTTAGGTGCCAGCCTCCAGGCTCCAGTGGAGACCTTATCCTTAGAGCAGTTTATACTTCACAAAGATTCCTTAAATGCCAGCCTCAGGGCTTCTTTGAAGACCATATCCTTGGGGCTGTTTTATGTTTCAAAAGGATTCCTTGGTGTGCAGGGCTCAGGGATCCAATGGAGACCTTATCCTTAGGGATGTTTATCCATCACAAGGATTTGTTAGGTGCAGGGCTCAGGGCTCCAGTGAAGACCGTATCCCTAAGGCTGATTATGCCTCACACGGATTCCTTAGGGCATGGCCCTGGGCTCCAATGGAGACTTTACCCTTAGGGCTGTTTATGTTCACAAGGATTCCTTAGGATCCGGGCTCAGGGCTCCAGTGAAGACCGTTTACTTAGGGTTGTTTTTGCTTCACAAGGATTCCTTAGGTGCATGCGTCAGGGCTATAATTAAGCCCTCATCCTTAGGGATGTTTATGTTTCAGGAGGATTCCTTGGGTACAGGGCTCAGGGCTAAAGTAAAAACCTTTTCCATAAGGGCGTCTGTGCTTCAGAAGGATTTCTTAGGTGCAGGGTTCAGGGCACCAGTGAAGACCTCATCCTTAGGGTCTTTTATGCTTCAGAAGGATTCCTTAGGTGAAGGGCTCAGTGCTCAGTGAAAACTCATCCTTAGGGCCGTTATGCTTTAGAAGGATTCCATAGGTGCAGGGTTCAGGACTCTAATAAAGACCTCATCCAGAGGGGCCGTTTGTGCTTCAGGAGGATTCTATAGCTGCAGGGTTTAGGGCTCCAGCGAAGACCTCATCCTTATGGGGCGTTTTTGCTTTAGAAGGATTCCTTAGGTGCAGGGTTCAAGGCTCCAGTGAACACCTCATCCTTAGGGCCGTTTATTCTTCAGAAGGATTCCTTAGGTGCAGGGATCAGGGCACCAATGAATACCTTATCCTTTGGGCCATTTATGCCTCACAAGTATTCCTTGTGTGCAGGGCTCATCCTTACGGCTGTTTATGCTTCAGAATGATTCATTAGGTGAAGGGCTGGGGGCTTCGGTGAAGACCGTATCCTTAGGGCTGTTAATGCTTCACAAGGATTTTTTAGGTGCAGGGCTCAGAGCTCCAGTGAGGATCTCATCCTTGTGGGTGTTTATGCTTAGAAGGAATCCTTAGGTGAGGGTTCAGGGCTCCAGTGAAAACCTCATCCGTAGGGCCGTTTACGTTTCAGAAGGATTCCTAAGTTGCAGGGCTCAGGGCTCCAGTGAAGACCGAATCGTTAGGGTTATTTATGATTCACAAGGAGTCGTTAGGTGCAGGGTTCAGGGCTCCAGTGAATTCCTCATCATTAGGGCCGTTTACGTTACAGAAGGATTCCTTAGGTGCAAGGCTCAGGGCTCCAGTGAAGACCTCATCATTAGGGGCCGTTTGCGTTTCAGAAGGATTCCTTAGGTTCAGGTCTCAGGGCTTCCAGTGAAGACCTCATCCATAGGGCTGTTTATGCTTCAGAACGATTCCTAAGATGGTTGTTTCGAGAGCTAAATCTTTCTTCACTGTTTAATTAACTGTTTAGAATTTTTTTTTCTTTTTTTCTGTCGTGTTTAAGTGTAT
>NC_090730.1:174293285-174298285 GCF_036898095.1 Palaemon carinicauda
TAAACTATTTGGAAATTAAATTCATTGACGTAGATATATCTATATTGTTATATCAAAATCAATTGACATTCTATCTAGTCTTTATCCTGAATATACTAATAATTATTGAATATACTACAATTTAATTCCATATACCCACCAGTTATTAAATTCATTGTTTTTTTCTGAGTTTTGTTTGTGTAAATATTCTCTCATTAGTCTTTGGGAGTGTTGTACTGCCTTTATTTACCCCTTCCCTCTGCCATTATTCCTGTTACATATTTGATGAGTATCTGTCTCCAGCTTATTTGTCTTGCTGCCTCTATAAGATCTAATTTGTTTGCGTATACACTTGGTATATTGGTGATTCTCTCAGGATTATTATTATTATTATTATTATTATTATTATTATTATTATTATTATTATTATTATTATTATTATTATTATTAATTATCTTAATCATTATCATTATCATTATCATTATCATTATTTTCATTATTATCATTATTATCATTATTATTATTATTATTATTATTATTATTACTATTACTATTATTATTATTATGGTTGTGGTTGTTGTTGTGTTGAAACCCAAAGAGTCCTAATAAGAAAATCAAAGAACAATAAAAAAAAGCTTATAATAAGGAATAAATGATGTAATAAAATACCTAAAAAGTAACAAACTACGGTAAATAAACAATCAACATATAAAATCAGAAATGAGTCTAATAGAAAAACTAACCACACTTGAATTTCTGAAACTCCAAAATTTTTACTATTCCATTAAGAAGTCCATTCTAGGAGCTAACTATTCTATCTTATTTCTCTTCCTTTTATTTAGTTAAAGTTTTTATGGTTTATATAGGACATATCTATTTCAATGTTGTTACTGTTCTTAAAATAATCTATTTTTCCATGTTTCCTTTCCCCACTGGGCTATTTTCCCTGTTGGAGCCCCTGGTCTTATAGCATCCTGCTTTTCCAAGTAGGTTTGTAGCTTAGGAATAAATTTAATGTTAATGATAAAGATAATGATAATGATAATAAGAATAAGAATAAGAATAAGAATAGGAATCATAATAATAATAATAATAATAATAATAATAATAATAATAATAATAATAATAATAATAATAATAATAACAAGTTCTATTATTAATAATAATAATAATAATATAATAATAATAATAATAATAATAATAATAATATTAATAATAATAATAATATCCCCTATATAATAAAAAAAACTCCAAAAAAAAAAACTCCAGAATTTTCCTGATAAAAGCTGTTATGATTTCTTCCCCGTGCATTATATCCCATAATTCTCATTCATCTTGAAATTTCCGAGAAAATAGCTCTAAAATTGCTATCGCTTATACCTACTATTATCCGGTTTATTGGAGACAGACGTTTACCAGCACGCCATCTGAACCTTTACACAATCATTAGAAAAAAAAAAAACAATAAAAAATAGAATTTTATTATATATCCTAAAATCCTACATCACAAATATCCATGAGTAGATTGGTCATAATCCATGAAAGTCATTGCACAGGATAATCATCGGTCAATTCAGCGCATCTTCTGAGATTGAAGGACCCAAAAAATTGTAACGCTACCCTATTAAGTTGAGATTTGTAAATCAAACTACGTTTCAAGATCATTTATGCTGGAAGTTTCAAATCATATAAAGGTTAGTTAAGAGTATTTCTTTAAAGGTTTAAAGCCCACTCATGAATGGCATAGGCAAAGAGCAGTGACATTGCCCTAACAAGCAGGACAACGCCGTAGACAAGTTCTATTACATATGGGTCAGGGCCTAAGCCTCCTCTCCACCTAAGCTAAGAACAGGAAGGGCCAGACAATAGCTGTTGACGATCAGCAAGTAGACCTATAGGATCCCCCAAATCTCCCTCCCTGGCTAACAAGGATTGCGAAGTTACAGACACCAAAGAAAATAACAAGTTTGAGCCATCACCAGGCAGGGACGTTTCCATTAAGCCACCACAATTTGCAAGTTTAAAGGTCACACATGATTAGCAGATGCAAAGGACAAGGGCAATGACATAGAGATTAACCATATATACATATGGTCATCATCCAAGCCCCTCCCTGATCAAGATAGGACCGGGGAAAGGTAGGCATTGGCTGCTGATGACTCAGCACGTAGACCTATGGCTCTCCGAAGTCCAATCCTAGCTTACAAAGATAGTTAAGTTGCAGAGAGTAAAGAAACTATCGAACTTGATAAGGTCTCGAGCCCCCAGTCCATTAGATTGGAAGGCAGAGACTTTTCTAATAGGCCACCACAAGGATTGTTACATTTGAGCCAGGGAACATTATAATTTATTCCATTTTAGAGTTTTAAAACTAGAATGTTATTTTATCACTAATTACATTGTGTTAAAAAAATCTTCAATTATCTTTTATATTATCCTTCAAAATGGAAGGGATGATAACCGGGGAGATAGTAGGAACTGAATATTGAGGAGAGCAACAATTCACAATTGGTTTAGTTATTACCTCCGCCAACGAAGTTGTAAGGAAATTATGTTCTACCTCCTGTTTGTGTGTTCATGTTTGTTTGTGAACAGCTTCCTGGCTACAATCTTAATCTTAGAGTAATGAAACTTGCAGGAATAACACTTATGTAAAAAAAGGGGAAATTATAAATTTTGGAAGGTCAGAGTCAAAGGTCAAGCACATGGTCAAGCAGAATGTCCAATTTATGTAATCGGCCATAAGTTTGAACATCGTTTTCACAGAGACTTCAAACTTGGTTCATATTAGAGTGTATGAAAATCCACGCCAATTACTACATGTTTATGTTAAAGGTCAAAGTCAAGATCAAACAAAAGGTCGAGAAATAAGCTGCCGCGGCGGAGGTATGTGTTTTTACTGGGTACCTCTCTATTTAATCTTGTAAATAAATCTGGATATTTCTCAGGACTTTCACGCAAATAGAATCATAATTCTAAACTATATCAATCTCCATATCTTCAATCAACCTCCGACTGAAATGTGCGAAGCAGATTTTGTGTCAGTAAAGAAATGTCAAATGTGAGATCAATGATCCGAGTCTTGGGCAATGAAAAGCCGAGTGTAAATGTCAAGTGAGTATTTTTGTTCCTCTTGAGAATAGTAGAGATGTGTGCAAGGATGTAAGAACAAAGGGCAGAGGAAATAAACTACTGAGGCTTGCACAACTTTTGCAATACTTTGTTTCCTCCTTTGCTTTTAAACTCGTTGATTTTCCACTTGTTTCATGTTACTGTACTGCGTTATATTTATTCCTCTATTATATGTTGAAATACGTAATATTTGAATCTTTCTCTATTGTGTTTACAAACCAATTATCTCCCAGGCTTTTGCTTACAAAATCATATTGTTTGTTACTTTCATAATTTTTTTTTTAACGGGAATACAATTTCTAAGAATTCCAGCATTGTCTGCAAGACCTTTTTATTAACAAACATCATCTCTATATGATCTGTAAACACATACATGTACAAACATTTTGTGATATGACAAAATGTGCAATTGAACTGAAGCTGATCACCTGTTAGTTTCATACCCATGAAAGAGCAAAATAGTAAGGATGAAAAATTGGCAAATTATTATCAAAGGTAAACAGATGGATAGAACTAGGATAGGAAGAATATTAATTTGGAAATATTTTTTTATATATGAGGAACAGTTAATTTTGATGGCCATTTGATTCCTACTGAACAGTATTGTTTACTTCACCTAACCTGTTTGATTTACAGTATATATAGGTGACCTGCCATGTAGGCTGAAACAAATGAAAGTGGAAAATTATCTTAATTTAATGCCCTCAGTTTTATGCCAGATATCTTATTTGGTCTTACACTAGGTGCACTACAGCTGCTTGTAAACAACAACAACAACAAATAAATCAGTCCGTGGTCCATTGCAGTACAAAGGCCTCAGACATAGTCATAGGTTTGACAAATTTTTATCACCACGCAGGCCACAGCGGATTGGTGATGGTAGACATTAGTCAGATAGCTCATAACACACCAACCTAGTATGAGTGACTAACTAATACAGCTTTGCTGATCAAGGCGATAAACAAACCCTTTCACAACGTTGGGGTATACCAATTTTTATAACTAAGAGGGTTTCATCACTAAATGGGAATACGTGTAAATGGATTAATTTTATAGGAAAAATGTTCAAGTCACTTTAAACATCATCTGCTCCTGTTAATGAAGCAACAGTACCTAAGATAATAATAATAAAAAAAAACTATAAATTAGATGACGACAGTTCAATCTAGGAGAGAAAATATAATGTTTAGAAATTTAGCCAAACGTAATGAGGATTCTAAAAATTGCTCTTAAATTTGTTTTATTTTTTAAAAGTTTTAAATGCATATCTTTAGTTGTTAGGGCAAAACAGCTAGCTATGAATAGGTTATGGGTTTGCTAATATGATGACACAAGAATGGTTCTTGCTTATTCCAAACATACCAGTGAATCACCTCTTATATTCTAATTCTTTTCTGACCCTCCTTTCCAGAACAAGGACGAAGAAGTATAGCTTACTATTTAAAGGTTTAAAGGCTGCTCATGAAAGGCAGGGGAAAATATAGTGGCATTGCCCTATCGGGCAGGACAATACCATAAAGATTAATTATGCATACATATGATCAGAGTCCAAGCACCCTCTTCACTCAGGGTACGAACAAGGGGGCCAAGCAATGGTTGCTGATGACTCAACAGATAGACCTATAGGCTCCCTCAAACCACTCCATCCTTAACTCACAAGGATGGTGAGATTGCAGCAACCAAAGAAACTAACGAGTTAAAGTGGGGCTCGAACCCAAGTTAGACGTTCACCAGTCAGGGACGTTACCACATTGGCTATCACAACACAATATTGGCGTGAAATAAAGGAATTAATTTTCAATTTGGATTTAAGTGATTATATTGAATTTCTCCTTGATTTTCATTAACAATAGGATTCTCTAAGCTGAAGAAAAAAATACCCATGCCTT
>NC_090730.1:174303285-174305785 GCF_036898095.1 Palaemon carinicauda
CCTTATCCTTAAGGCCTTTCATGCTTCAAAAGGATTCCTTCGGGGCAGAGCTCGGGGCTCTAATGAAGACTGTATCCTTAGGGCAGTTTATACTTCAGAAAGATTTTTTAGGTGCAGGGTGCAGGACTCCAGTTGATACCTTATCCTTAGCGCGGTTTATGTTTCAGAAGGATTCCTTAGGTGCAATGTTCAGGGCTCCAGTGAAAACCATATCCTTAAGTCTGTTTATGTTTCAGAAGGATTCCTTAGGTGCAAGACTCAGAGCTCCAGTGAAGACCGCATCCTTAAGGCTGTCTATGCTTCAGAAGGATTCCTTAGGTGCAGGGCTCAGGGGTCCAGTGGAGACCATATGCTTAGGGCAGTTTAAACTTCACAAAGATTCCTTAGTTACCAGCCTCCAGGCTCCAGTGGAGATCTTATCTTTAGGGCAGTTTATACTTCACAAAGATTCCTTAGGTGCCAGCCTTAGGGCTCCAGTGAAGACCATATCATTTGGGGTTGTTTATGCTTCAAAAGGATTCCTTGGTGTGCAGGGCTCAGGGCTCCAATGGAGACCTTATCCTTGGGGATGTTTATCCATCACAAGGATTTGTTAGGTGCAGGGCTCAGGGCTCCAGTGAAAACTGTATCCCTAAGGCTCATTATGCCTCACAAGGACTCCTCAGGGGCATGGCCCTGGACTCCAATGGAGACTTTACCCTTAGGGCTGTTTATGTTCACAAGGATTCCTTAGGATCCGGGCTCA
Source organism: Palaemon carinicauda (assembly GCF_036898095.1). Lineage (NCBI taxonomy): Eukaryota > Metazoa > Arthropoda > Malacostraca > Decapoda > Palaemonidae > Palaemon > Palaemon carinicauda. The sequence continues at coordinate 174,304,031 of NC_090730.1, forward strand.
GGGCTGCAGTGAAGACCAATTAGTTGGGGTTCTTTATGCTTCACAAGGATTCCTTAGGAGCATGGCTCAGGGCTATAGTTAATCCCTCATCCTTAGGACTGTTTAGGTTTCAGAAGGATTCCTTAGGTACAGGGCTCAGGGCTAAAGTGAAGACCTCATCCATAGGGGCGTCTGTGCTTCAGAAGGATTTCTTAGGTGCAGGGTTCAGGGTACAAGTGAAGACCTTATCCTTAGGGCCGTTTATGCTTCAGAAGGATTCCTTAGGTGAAGGGCTCAGTGCTCCAGTGAAAACCTCATCCTTAGGGCCGTTATGCTTTAGAAGGATTCCTTAGGGCCGTTATGCTTTAGAAGGATTCCTTAGGGGCGTTATGCTTTAGAAGGATTCCTTAGGTGCAGGGTTCAGGACTCTAATAAAGACCTCATCCATAGGGCCGTTTGTGCTTCAGAAGGATTCTATAGCTGCAGGGTTTAGGGCTCCAGTGAAGACCTCATCCTTATGGGCGTTTTTGCTTTAGAAGGATTCCTTAGGTGCCAGGTTCAAGGCTCCAGAGAACACCTCATCCTTAGGGCCGTTTATTCTTCAGAAGGATTCCTTGGGTGCAGGGATCAGGGCTCCAGTGAATACCTTATCCTTTGGGCCATTTATACTTCACAAGTATTCCTTGTGTACAGGGCTCATCCTTACGGCTGTTTATGCTTCAGAATGATTCCTTAGGTGAAGGGCTTGGGGCTTCGGTGAAGACCGTATCCTTAGGGCTGTTAATGCTTCTCAAGGATTTGTTAGGTGCGGGGCTCAGAGCTCCAGTGAAGACCTCATCCTTATGGGCGTTTATGCTTTAGAAGGAATCCTTAGGTGCAGGGTTCAGGGCTCCAGTGAAAACCTCAGCCTTAGGGCCGTTTACGTTTCAGAAGGATTCCTTAGTTGCAGGGCTCAGGGCTCCAGTGAAGACCGCATCCTTATGGGCGTTTTTTCTTTAGAAGGATTCCTTAGGTGCAGGGTTCAAGGCTCCAGTGAACACCTCATCCTAGGGGCCCTTTATTCTTCAGAAGGATTCCTTAGGTGCAAGGCTCAGGGCTCCAGTGAAGACCTCATCATTAGGGCCGTTTATGCTTCACAAGGATTCATTATGTGCAGGGCTCAGGGCTCTAATGAAGACCTCATCCTTACGGCTGTTTATGCTTCAGAATGATTCCTTAGTTTGTTGTTTCAAGAGCCAAATGTGGTTTCACTGTTTAATTAACCGTTTAGCAGCTTTTTTTTCCCTGTCGTGTTTAAGTGTATTGGTTTGATCATCGAGGATAATAAACAGAATTAAGGTTATGGCCGGGAAGGTTTTGCAGGAGCCGATTAATAACTTTCGGAGTTTTTAATATATTCTTTAAAGATCTCATTAATACGTTAATGAGTTTTTTAAAGATCTACTTAAAATTTTATGAGAATTTTTTTAAAGATATGATTATCACTTCAAAGAAACGATTTTTCTTTAATATCTGATAAATACCTTAAGGAAACCTTTATTAAAACCTGATTAATATCTTACGTTAACATTTTGAAAATATGATTAATACCTGAAGGAGGTTATGAAGATCTGGTTAATACGTTATAGGAACTTTTTTAAGATAAAATTTATGCCTTAAGAAAAGATTAAGCTGTAAATAATACATTTAGGAAACTTAGAATATCTGATTGAAACGTCATTTATTTCTAATGTGAAGGCTTCTAATGAGTATCTTTGTTCAAAAGGGGTAAGTTTA
>NC_090730.1:174315785-174318285 GCF_036898095.1 Palaemon carinicauda
AGAGAGAGAGAGAGAGAGAGAGAGAGAGAGAATAATCTGGTTTGAATAGCAATGATGTTGAGAGAGAGAGAGAGAGAGAGAGAGAGAGAGAGGAGAGAGAGAGAGAGAGAGAGAGAGAGAGAGAGAGAGAATGGTCTGGTTTGAATAAAAATGAAGTTTCTTTAGTATTTTCATAATTTAATTTATAATAAAGAATACCTTATGTATTTGAGAGAGAGAGAGAGAGAGAGAGAGAGAGAGAGAGAGAGAGAGAGAGAGAGAGAGAGAGAGAGAGAGAGAAGGGCATCGTGAGGTTTCAAATTATATGGTTCTTGGAAAATCATAACGAATTATCAATGCGTCATTGGAAGAGGATTTTACTGCAGCCTATGTATTGGATTTTTTACGCATGCGCGTTATGGTGTTGTATAATTTATTCCGGTATTCCATATAATACAATTAAGTCTGGTATGTATTTGATAATTTAGCTGTTGATATGTAAAATAATGCTTTGGTAAATGTTTGCAGGAAAATTTTAGTTTTCTTTAACTTAATTTATCTTATTTTTCTATCAAAAATGCATAATTTATTTTGGCATTTTGATACAATTCGGTGTGAAGAAGTCCGTTGTGTAAAAGATAGTTTAGTTTTTAATATGTATAGCTATATATTACTAAATGTTTGCTCGAAAATGTTATTTTCTATAATCATTTTTCATTTTATTTTACATCGTAAGTATATAATTTACTTTGGTATTTTAATATATTTCGGTTTAAGGAAGTCTGGCTGTGCATTTGATATTTTAGCTGTCGATATGCAAAGCTTAAGATTGATATAATTATTATTTGCTATAATTTTGCAATTGTTTTATATGATTTTCTCTTCCTATTCAAATAGGAAAAGATGTTAAGGCCATATGATGTCTGAATTAAGTTTAAAGGAACTAGATATGTTTACACAATTTTTATCACTCATAGTTTTTCAAAAAAAAAAAAAATTTTCATCAAGTTCGTGGTTATTTATAGCTTAAAATTCTTTCATTGCCCAGCTGGTTTTGTGGTTAATAGACAAATTTATGGCATGGCTTAAATTGAATTGGAAAAAAAACTACATAATATTCTGCAATTCATTTTACCTACATTGGAAGATAAACTATATTATATTCTACAATTTTTCTTAGCTAGAATGAAAGATCACTATACATTATTATTATTATTATTATTATTATTATTATTATTATTATTATTATTATCATTATTACTATTATTATTATTATTAAGCTACAACCCTAGTTGGAAAAGCAGGATGCTCTAAGCACAGGAGCCCCAACAGGAAAAAATAGCCCAGTGACAAAAGGAAACAAGTAAAAATACAATATTTTAAGGACGGTATCATTAAAATAAATATCTCATGTATAAACTATAAAAACTTGAACAAAACAAGAAGAGAAAAAAAATAGAGCAGTGTGCCCGAGTGTACCCACAAGCAAGAGAACTCTAACCCAAGACAGTGGAAGACCATGGTACAGACGCTATGGCACCACTCAAAATTAGAGAAAAAAGGTTTGATTTTGGAGTGTCCTCCTCCTAGGAGAGCTGCTTACCAAAGCTAAGGTCTCATTTATCCTTACCAAGAGGAAAGTGGCCACTGAAATTGCAGTGCAGTAGCCCAAACGCAAGAGCCGCTAGCCCTTATTTTTTAAGGGGGCCAGTAGTAATAACTATGTATTTAAAGTAAATTAAGGTCTAACATCCAATCAATCATTAAGAATACTGTTTTAGGTATACTTCCATTGGAAGGATGGTAAGTAAACTGATCACTTATCTGCGAACAAAAAAATTATAAAGAAACCCATCATGGAAGACAAAATGGAGACTACTTTTTCGTGTTCAATTGTCAATTTTTTTTCATGTTATGATCTCCTTGATTCCAATACTTGATTTTTTGTGCTTCCCAAGGACGTGTCTGTTGATGAGAGTCCTTTTTTTTATGTTTAATGGCTTGTGCATGCAACAGTCGGAAGGATTTGACATATATTAAAAAAAGGAGTTTTTGTTGATATATGTTCATGTATTTATAATGAAAAAAAACAAGCAAGGATTAAAATGCAGAATGAAATTTGCTATAAATGACCACTTTTCATATATAAGAAACCTATCAAAACTCCTTATGTGGTGAACCTCCTGGCTAAAACATTGGGTAACGTATTCGCTTACCTTTCGCATCGCAGCAGATCGATCTCGTCAGGACTGTGAGTTTAAGTTGTTTACTGGGGAGGGCCACTGCTGTGGCTAAGCACCAGGCTTTAAATGACCACTTTTCATATGTAAGAAAACCTCTCAAAACTGCATATGTGGTGAACCTCCTGGCTAATACAGTGGAAACGTATTCGCCTAGCATTCGCATCGCAGCAGATCGATCCCCTTCCGGGACCGTGGGTATAGGCTGTTTACTGGGGATCCAACTGCTGTGGTTAAGCACCACAGTGCGGGGTTGGGCTTGCCCGGGTGACGTTCTGGTG
>NC_090730.1:174351594-174354094 GCF_036898095.1 Palaemon carinicauda
ATATATATATATATATGTATATATATATATAAATGTATATATTTATTTAGATATATATATAAATGTATATATTTATTTAGATATATATATAAATGTAGATATATATTTAGATATATATAAATGTAGGTATATATTTATATATATATATATATATATATATATATATATATATATATATATATATATATATATTATATATATATATATATATATATATATATATATTATATATATATATATATATATATATATATATATATATTATATATATATATATATATATATATATATATATATATATATATATATATATATATATATACATATATATATATACATACATACATATATATATATATATATATATATATATATATATATATATATATATATATATATGTATATATATATATATATATATATATAGGTGCGTGCGGTGTGAGTGTGTATGCATGCCTGTGTGTATACGGATGTATGTGTAAATACACAGAGAAAGAGGATGAGATTAACTATTTCAACCTTGGTACTTCCCAGAACTCATCAATAAGTCTTAAGCCAGAACACACTAACACAGCGTCCCTGACTCTCATGAAACGATGGCGACGTACCCAGAGCTTTCGCAATAGTCAATTCTAAGTATACTTGCAATCCCTCATTGCTCACTGGGAGATATTGCGAGGAGGCAGCAATTAACAAAATAAATATTCCTGCGAATATCATGAGTGTCTTACCTCATTGTTTGTGAGAATTGCACCGTGATAATGGCATTTCAGAAACTGGGGATGAAAACTTTCTTGATCTTTTAAGAATGCTTAATTTCAAGGTGGTATTGCATTTGAAGGGAATTATCAATATAGTTTCCTTCCGACTGATGACCTAATGTATGTGAATCTTATTTTGAAGAATGAAATAAATAGAAAAAAATATGCAGAAATAGTTCTTCAATTGTATGATGTGCTTCACTTTTATAGTTTAATTATTTCCTTATTTTCTTTCCTTAATGGGCTATTTTTTCCCTTTTAGAGCCTTTGGGTATATAACATTGTTTTTTTCTAATTAGTTTTATAGCTTAGCTATAAATGATAATAATTATGATAATGATAACGATAGAAATAACGATAGCGATAACCATAGCGATAACGATAAAGATAACGATAATGATATTGATAATAATAACAATAACGATAACAATAACAATAACAAAAATAATAATAATAATAATAATAATAATAATAATAATAATAATAATAATAATGTCAGCATTAAATACATATCCGATTGCTACTAAAGAGAAAAGTTATACAAAACAAAACAAGGGAAATACGTCTCAATGTTACTTGAAAAAACATTTCCTAGTATTTTCTACCCATGTCGTAACATCAAAATTACTGGAGATAACATTTCCAATTATTTTCTCATGGCCTTGTAATCCACAACAGCCAACACCTCAGTTTATCATGAATGTTTCCAGTGCTTCCTTTTTAGGCAAGCAGCAGAAAATCACAGATTTTGTATGATTGGTATGTACAAACATTACAATGTACATAATACTGCACGTTCTCAATTTTCAAATCAACTATTATTATTATTATTATTATTATTATTATTATTATTATTATTATTATTATTATTATCACTTCCTAAGCTACAACCCTAGTTAGAAAAGCAGGAGGCTATAAGCGCAGGGGCCCCAACAGGGAAAATAGCCCAGTGAAGAAAGGAAACAAGTAAAATTTGAATATTTCATGAATAGTAACAACATCAAAATGAATATTTTCTATATAAACTGAAAAAACTTTAACAAACAAGAGGGAGAGAAATTAGTTAGAACAGTGTGCTCGAGTGTACCCTTAAGCAAGAGAACTTAACCCCAAGTCTGTGTATGACTATGATACAGAGGCTATGGCACCACCCAAGACTAGAAAACTGGTTACCATAGCTAATATGTCTCTTCTACCCTTACTAAGAGACATGTAGCAAGTGAACAATTACAGAGCAGTATTTAACCCCTTAGGTGACGAATAATGGTTTGGTAATCTCAGTGTTGTCAGGTGTATGAGGAGAGAGGAGAATATGTAAAGAATATGCCACACTATTCGGTGCTTGTTTAGGCAAAGGGAAAGTGAACCATAAACAGAGAGAAGGAGCCAATATAGTGCAGTCGGGCCAGTCAAAGGACCTCATAACTTTTCAGCGGTAGTACCTGAACGGGTGGCTGGAAAATAAGCTCGTTGCACATGCAGATGATGCTACTCTCTTTGCATCCATTCCATCTTCTGAATGCAGATCTGGGGTTGTTGAATCCCTTGGATTTTTTTTAATTAGTATATAAAAACAGCATACCGTAAAAAATATTGTACATTCTCAATTTCCAAACCAACTGATAGTCTGTTATGGAATTTACTTGATATAAAACTGAATTATTCTTATTCAACATTAAATGTTCAAAGTTAACATCATAATCTAAGTTATAGATTGCATCTTTTTGTTGTATTGGTAA
>NC_090730.1:174359094-174361594 GCF_036898095.1 Palaemon carinicauda
TTAGCATTATTAGTATTAGTATTAGTATTAGTATCATTATCATTATCATTATATCATCATTACCACCTCCATTATTATTATTATTATTATTATTATTGTTATTATTATTATTAATTGCTGAGCTATATAACCATTTCTACCTCTCTATCAATTCTATTATCATCCTCATTATTATTATTTTTATTAATATTATTATTATTATTATTATTATTATTATTAATTGTCGAACTATATAACTATTTCTACCTGCCCATCATTAATATTATCTTTATCATTATATCATCATTACCACCACCATTATTAATATTATTATTAATGTTATTATTATTATTATTATTTTTATTGTTATTATTATTAATTGCTGAGCTATATAACCATTTCCACCTCTCTATCAATTCTATCATCATCATTATTATTATTATTATTATTATTATTATTATTATTATTATTATTATTATTATTAGTAGTAGTAGTAGTAGTAGTAGTAGTAGTAGTAGTAGTAGTAGTAGTAGTAGCAGTAGTAGTAGTAGTAGTAGTAGTAGTATTGTTATTATTATTATTAATTGCTGAGCTACATAACCATTTCTACCTCTATCAATTCTATCATTATTATTATTATTATTATTATTATTATTATTATTATTATTATTATTATTATTATTAATAATAATAATAATCCTGAGCTATATAACCATTTCTACCTGTCCATCAATTCTATCATTCTTTCATCAAATTGAAATCTCTATCTGAATATATTGCAGTTTCCCACCAGTATTGAAAGTGATTGACCCTTCGTGAACAAATATATTTTCCATTATTGACAACGGAATGCAGACTCTACATGCTTCATATCGTGGGAGTGCATGTGTTTGTACGTCGTGTTTGCGTGCGTGTGCGTGGGTGCAGTATCCAAAAGATATTTCAAATTACTCTATTTTATCAATACGAATAAACTCCTATATTCGATCTTTTCAGGAATTGGGATAACTTTTGGTTTTTCTCTTTTTAAGTACCATTACTATTTCTATTATCATTATCATTATAAACATCTTTATTATTATTATTATCATTATTATTATTATTATTATTATTATTATTATTATTATTATTATTATTATTATTATTATTCATGTTGATGTTGCTGTTATTATTGTTTTTGTTGTTCTTTTGTTGTTACTTACTAAGCTACAACCCTAGTAAGAAAAGCAGGATTTCATAAGCCCAAGGCCTCCAACAGGGAAAATAGCCCAGTGGGAAAAGTAAACAACGAAACAGAATAGTCAAACGACCCAATAACTCTCTAGTATTTCAACGGGTGGCTGGTGCCTTGGCCAACCAGCTATCATACTTTTCAAACAAACTTCTTTATATTTTCTCTTTCTTCTTAATTCACATTTATTATCACCATGTAAATATTTAGCACCCCCCAAGAGAGATTAGTTAACCAAACTTTCAACTGGGCTCTACAAGGCACTAGAAAAGTTGGAAGACCCAGGAATACATGGCTAAGGACTATAAAGCGTGAAGTAGGAGATGATGAATGGCGACGTATTGATTTGAAAGCTCAAGATAGAGACGACTGGCGAAATCTAGCCAAGGCCCTTTGGGTCAATAGGCGTAGGAGGAGATGATGATGATGATGATGATGATGATGATGATGATGATGAAATCATGGTTCTATATTTAAAAAGAAAATAGATTTGCTTACATGTCGGTAAATGTTAAAAATAATGTAATTAATGTGTATTTATTTTGCAGCTGTTGCATATTCATAGACGTCTGAGCATATGAAAATATATTATGATATAAAAAAATATAATCATATTAGTTTTATAGTCTGCTTTTGCACTCAAATTTTCCGTCGCTAGTCAAAGCAATTAAACCTTTCTATTTACGCATATAATTCTTATGCTTTTATTCCATGAATAATAATTCCCCTATAAAATATGAATTGTGGTGACCAATGTGGTAACGTCCCTGACTGACGAATGCCAGACTGGGGTTCGAGTCCATCTAAGACTCGTTGGTTTCTTTTGGTCTCTGCGACATCATTATTTTGAGCTAAGAATGTGGTGTTTGGTGAAGCCTATAGGTCCATCTACCGAGTCATTAGCAGCCACTACCCGGCCCTCCTTGGTCCTAGCTTGGGTGAAGAGGGAGCATGGTCACTCTATAAGGCAGTGTTTCCCAACCTTTTTTAAATGATTACCCCAAAATTTCATTTCCAACTAATCAATTACCCCATTGAACATATACCCGGTAACATCGGATGTTTTTTTGCAGCCACCTGATGAACTGTATGGATCATGTAGGCCCGCTATTGACTGCTTTTAGTTTTCCTACAAAATAATTATTGCAGATTTTGTGTATGAATTATGGCGATAATTATGGGAATGTGAATTACTCAATTTCAGAACATCTTGATTACCCCCAAAATACGGGTCCATTACCCAACTGGGGTAATTTACCCCATGGTTGGGAAACACTGCTCTAAGGTATT
>NC_090730.1:174366594-174369094 GCF_036898095.1 Palaemon carinicauda
TTAGTGGTGAAATTGGACGGTAGGAAGAAATGTGAATAAATAGTGATGCAGATAATGAACATATTGTAATATGTAGTGGGAATCATTTTGCATTAAAAGTAAAAGTGTCCAGATGTTTCGGATGTTATCAGAAATATTACTTATAGTAAATTCGTTTTCTACGAATCAGCGTTATAAAAAAATGAACCTAGCCTATAGATTAAACCTTACAGGTACGTGATAAAGATGAAATAACAAACATGAGAAAGGAAACACAGAATAACATTCGAGTCAGAAGACTCGATTTTTGAATAAATGGAGAAGTGTTATTCAGTAAACGAACAAAAGAACAGTTTTGTTAATAGGTAAAGCAATGGTATAAACAATGAGAAAGGAAATATAAAACCATAACACTGAAAATGGAGGGTTGGACTCTGAAATAAATGAAGACGTGTTATTAAGTAAATAAACAAAAGAGCAGTTTTGTTAATATGTAAACCAATAGTATAACTAAAATTAGAAAAAAAAAATACAAAACAATAACAGTGTTAATGAAGGATTGGACTCCGAAATAAATGAAGACGTGTTATTCAGTAAACAAACAAAGGAAAAATTTTGTTGATAAGTAAACCAATGGTAAATATAATGAGAAAGGAAATACAAAGCAATAACAATTAAAATAAAAAGGATTCGACTCTGGCATAACTGAAGACATGTTATTCAGTATACAAACAAAAGAAGAGCTTTGTTAATTGGCAAACCAGACGGAAGGAAGACCATATACGTCTCACCAGCACAAGGAAGCGTATGACGAGCAGACGTTACATGCAGTATGTCATGCAAACGTTGCATGGGAGTTGAATGGTAAGTAAGAATGATGGACAAACTCAGTATACTCAGCTAAGAGAATCTTGTATTCAAGAGCGATTCTAGAAAAAAATAACAGCATTGATTATCATTCTAGAGAGAATTAATCTTCTATCTAAATGGGTATTGTATTATGCAAATAAATATGTTAACAAAGAACTTGCATGGAATATTACCATCATTACTGCTTCAGCAAAATCTTTTGGGGAAGGATATGAAATGAAGATGAATGGTAAAAGGTTGTAACTTTCATTAAATAATAATAATAATAAATACATACAAATAAAAATAATAAATAAAGATAATACTAAATAAAAATAATGATAATAAAAAAATAATAATAAATAAAAATTATAATAATAGATAATAATAAAAATAATAAGAATAATGAAAAAAATTATAATAAAAATAAAAATAAAAATAATAAATATAATAAAAATAAAAATATAACAACAACAACAACAACAACAACAACAACAACAACAATAATAATAATAATAACAATAATAACAATAATAATAATATTGATAATAATAATAATAATACTAATACTACTACTACTACTACTACTACTACTACTACTACTACTACTACTACTAATAATAATAATAATAATAATAATTTTAATTATTTCAATATTTAGTCATATTTTTCTCTTTTTTAAAACAGAAGGATTATGCAATTATTACAACGAATATGAATTTAACAGATACATTCATGCACAATTATAGGATTCTGAAGATAACGATCGACTCCATAAATAGGAAAAGAGAGAGAGAGAGAGAGAGAGAGAGAGAGAGAGAGAGAGAGAGAGAGAGAGTCCCTTTGAATAAATGAATACAAAACATACTAATGTGATATCACGAACGCCTGGACTCTTACCTTGTCTCCCATGGTATATTCCTTTTGAAATACCAGTGCTGGAATTATTAATATTTAACCTGACCGTCCCCACCCCCTTAAAAATAAGGAGAAACACTACAAGAATTCCCTCCGAGTTCATGAAATTCAAATTAAGAGGTAACATAATAATGCCAAGAGCTATGCAAGCCTCCACTGTATTTCAGGGTTTACGAATATCAAATTCTACAAGCTACCCTTCCCCCTCTGCGTCTATTAAATAATGAAAGTAACGAAAAGGGTTTTGCGTTTATATTAGCTTTATTTCTTTTGTGATTTTCTAAAAGACAGGTGGGACTCTTCTCGGTCAAGAGAGAGGATTTTAATAGTTCATATAATTAAAAATACATCTGGAGACAAGGTTGGAAAGGTATTGTTCTTTTTGCAAGGAGCTTTCCTTCATTTTGAAAAATTATTTTTATAATTGTAATTCATAATAAACATTAAATTTTTGTTATTCTTGTCTAGGAATAATAATGGTTAGTTGATACTGTGCTAAAATCTCAAAACCTACAAAATTATTATCATGTATTTTATGCTTTCAAAATGTATATGACATTTAAGAGATTTGCACATATAAATACATATATGTATCATATATGCACAAGTAATATATATACAGTATATATATATATATATATATATATAAATATATATATATATATATATATATAAATATATATATATATATATATAATAAATTATATATATATATATATATAAATATACAGTATATATATATATATATATATAA
>NC_090730.1:174379094-174386594 GCF_036898095.1 Palaemon carinicauda
GAGAGAGAGAGAGAGATGATGTCTGGTAAATATTGTGATCATTCCCCGCAGATTTAAAAGAGAGAGAGAGAGAGAGAGAGAGAGAGAGAGAGTGTGTGTGTGTTTTGGGAATTTCAGTTTCTGTTAACTTTGTGAAGCTAAAATCGTTTAAAATGAACATTATATTAGCATTAAAAAGATTGCTAAGATGAACAGTTCTTTAACATGAGAAAATATTAAAAAAAATAAATGAAATCGTAATAATTTGAGTCATCGATGACTGCCTTTTCTGATGGCAATGAGACTGCTTCCTGGAATTCAGAGGCAAAATACTACGAGCAGAGATAGCATTTATTCCTAAACCAACAAAGAGTTTTGAAATGTCATGTCTTGCGTGTCTGATCAGCTCTTAGTAGATCAAGACTACAAGTTGCAAGGGATATACATGTGCAAAAGAACGAGAACTTTCCAGTTTAAAGCTCAAAGGGTCACCTATGATGTGGTCAATGTCCGGATGCCGGATATATACAAATATGATCATCGCCATATCCCTCTCCACCCAAGCTAGAACCAAGAAGGTCCAGACATATACTTACATATACTCACATACACATCCACATTATATATATATATATATATATATATATGTATATATATATATATATATATATATGTATATATATATTATATATATACATATATATATATATGTATATATATATATATATATATATAATCATCTTACAAGAAACTATTTTACTCTAAAGTTTAGTGTCATAAAACTTCTTAGTCCTTGATTTAGCCATTTGTATATATACAACAGTCACGTACTTTATTTATCATTGAACTAAAGATGCGAATACTGATTAGATGTATTTTGACTAACGGGCTGGGTTAAAGGTGGATGTTGAACAGTTGGACGTTGAGGTTATTTCGGGGGAAGAGACTATGTTGAAACCATGTGTAACATCTTGAGATACGAGTATCTCTCTGAAAGGTAGGCACAGCCCAATCTAGGGCTGTGGTGGCCTATGTGGTAACGTCCCTGACTGGTGATCACCAGACTGAGGCTTGACCCCCGCTCAAACTTGTTATTTGTTTCGGTGCTGTAACCTCACTATCCCTTTGAGCTAAGAATGGGGATTTGGAGGAGCCTAAAGGTCTATCTGCTGAGTCATCAGCAGTCTTTGCCTAGCCCTCCTTGGTCCTAACTTTAGTGGAGAGGTGGCTTGGGCGCTGATCATGTGTAGAAATGATCATTCTCTACAACATTGTCTTACTTAAAAGGGGCAATATCACTGTCCCTTGCCTCTGACATTCATGAGCGGCTTTTAAACCTTATACCATTAAAGAAAATTTTCCCGTATGACAAAATGCTTTCCCATTTCCTTGATTAGTTTGCGTATTCTGCATAACATTTTGGTACTTGAATAAACATTCAAAATTGCACGCTTCACTTATATTTATTTAATCCCTTTTGAACTTTTGCATTAAAGATAAAATTCATGGAATCCTTATTTTTATCCCTTTTCGTCCTGTATATAAATAGACCACTGGTGTGAAAAATCATATTTTTCTGAATCGTTGCCTAGGAATGGAAAAATATTTTGCAAAATTATTCCTACACATTTGTGAGCTTCGCATCCTACTTGCAAAAATAGCTCTGTTGTCAAGGTGGGGACAATTATTTATAAACCACTCTAAGGTTTGGTGTCTCTTGGATAAAAGAGAAAATACGTGCAGAAGTTAAATTAGTCACAAAGCATTTGGAAACAGCAGTCCCTCTATCAAAAGAAAGACTAGCCAATGATAAGCGGCTTTACCAAGTTTACCATCTCGCCTGCCAGTCGTTAGTTGCCTATTATGGCTCACTTAACACGAGTCGATTGATGCCGCGCGGATTAGAAATCAATAAAGATCAAGGAAGCTGTTCACATGCGGCCCATTCGGAAGAATTTCCGAGCCGCAGTGATTTACTAGCCAGAAATATTTCTGCAAGGAAAGAATCCTCTTGCGTAAAGACATGCCTCCTAACGAGTGTTAATATTTCTTCAAGAGAAATATCCTCGTGTGTAGATATGCTTCCCGACGAGCAGAAATATTTCTGCACGGAAAAAATCCTCTCGTGTGAAGACAGGCCTCCTAATGAACGGAAATATTTCCGTAAGGCTAAGATCCTCTCATGTGAAGACATGCCTACTAACAAGCAGAAATATATCTTCACGGAAAAAAATGTCTCGTTAGAAGACATGCCTCCTAACGAGCAGAAATATTTTCACATGGAAAAAAATCCTCGTGTGATGACTTGCCTCCTAACGATCAGAAATATTTCAGCAGAGAAAAAATTCTCAAGTGTGAAGACATGCCTCCCAATGAACGGAAATATTTCTGTATGAATGAAATCCTCTCATGTGAAGACATTCCTCCTAACGAGTAGAAATATTTCCGTCCGGAAAAATCCGCTCATGAGAAGACATACTCCTAAAGAGCAGAAATATTTCCGCATGCAAAAAATCCGATCGTGCCAAGTGAACCTAAATGAAGTGGTTGGAAAAGAAGCTCAAAGCAAGGAAAACAAACAAAGTCTACCCTACTAGTTGCCTCCTTATATGTAAAACGAGAAAATATGGTATAGAAGTGTCAACACTTAATAGACTTAATAGGTAGATGATTTTATATTAAGAAAGAAAATTTGGCATAAATTAAGACGTTCATCAATTGCATCGATTGATATGTGTGTCCTTTGAAACTATGATTTTCTTTAATTAAATTTCATATAAAAAAGTCTCTTTTCAAAGCTCAAAATATAATCTGGTTCTTAATGGCCATTGCATGTTGAATTATTAGATATTTCGTCTTCAAGGAATTATATGATGAGGATTTTAGAAAAACAATTTAATTTACTGTCACAATAAATTCATAAAAGATAATATAGAGCCCCAATTGCCCAATGCCATAAAGAAATTTTTTATTTAATTTTCTATCTCTCTTTACATATCACAATAAATTTATAAAGCTAATAGAGATCCCCAATTGCCTAAGCCATAAAGAAATGTTTTATATTTTTGGAATAAAAAAATGGTAATGAAAAAAAATGGATGGTCCAACACTGCCCTATAAAGCTCAGCAACCACTTACAATATTTGCCTGAGTAATTGCATAGGAATCAATCCGAAACACGTGATGAATAGGCAATTTTACGCTTAACTCATAAATCGTGCAAAGTGGAAAAGCAATATCATATTTGTGTGGCGTTCTCGAAAAAAAAATGAAAATAGTTTTAATAACATATCTCTTCATCTGCTCTGACTGTTCCGGTAATCACCCATTAGGCCCTTACTATTTTTAGAATCTGTTTTCTGCTTTTAGAACCTAAAAACAACAACAGCTAGAGGGGCACTCAGTAGAGCACAGACGTCCGCCAGACAAGCTTATTTTTTAAAACTTTTTAACTCTTTTGGATAATTTTCTTGTCTATGACCTTGACCTTTCAAAATCTAATAAATGCCAGTTCTTTACATAAGTTTAAAATCACTGTAAGTTTCATTACTTTAAGATTAAAATTCTGGCCGCATGGTTGATGACCCGAATTCAACGCTTTGCTTGACCTTGACCTTCGACTTTAACATGTATTAGTTAGCATGGATTTTCATGCACTTAAATATCAACCAAGTTTGAAGTCTCTAGGTAAATGATGCCAAACGTATGGCTGATTACGTGGATTGGGCATTTTGCTTGACCGTAACCTCCACCTTTGATTTTGACCTCCCAAAATTCATTCATTTCCAGGTTTTCACATAATAGATAATCCCTGCAAATTTCATTAATCTATGATTAAAACTTTGGCCAGGAAGCTGTTCAAAACAAACATACACAAACACACAAACTGCGGGTCAAACATAACCACCTTCCAAACTCTCTCTCTCTCTCTCTCTCTCTCTCTCTCTCTCTCTCTCTGATTTTCAAAACATTTCACTTTATATGAGGTATTAGCATAAACGCAAAGTAAGTTTGAAAAAATTATAAAAGTTATATATTAACTTGAAGGAATAATCACAGTATTTATGGACATAGTAGTTTAAAAATCAGCATATTAAACTATCCATTCAAGTTTTAATAATACGGATTTTTTTTTGTATGCCGTCAACTTTAATTATCTAGTTTCTTCTTGTGGAAGAAAATAAGATTTTCTCCCTGTTTTTCATGTCTATGAGTTCAGATTAATAATCTTGAATTACATATCAATAATTTTCAATTTAATATCCAAATTACTCTGTTGATATGTTTGATATTTTATCTAATTCAATATGAGTAAAACCTACTAAAAAAAATCTGCACATAAGTAAAATTTAAATCAATATTTTTACCATTTTCTTTACTTTTAATAAAAAACCATCTCTCACATTCCCCTAATGTTTGACCCACTAATGAACAATATCAATCAGGTAGCTCATATTCTGTCCCTTAATTCACAAAATGATTCATCATCATTAATCTAATTTTCCCCCAACTTTTTTTTTCTATGACCCGGGAGCCCAAAGAGTATTAAATTCATATTCTCCTTCATCACTCTCGATTTCCTTCGTTATTGGATCATTGTCACTAACCATGAATAATATCGTTTTAATTTCTTTGTAATACTCAAAATGAGCAAAGGTATTAAACTATTTTGTTCTGGATAAAAAATATTTTTATTTTCTTACATATCTTGTAAATAAATGATAATTTCTCAATTAGCATTTGCTTATATAATTTTTACTGATTTATATTACATATTTATTGAGTAGGATACATTTTCTAAAGTCTGCTGTCTCTTAAAGATAACTTTAGTTCAAATAAGATAAAATTGGCTGAAATCTAGTGTCTCTTAAAGATAACTTCAGTTCAAAGGATATAAATTTTTCTGAGGTCTGGAGTCTCTTGGAGATAATTTTCATTCAAATGAAATAAAATTCCGAAGTCTGATGTCTCTTAAACAAAATATCAGTTCAAATACGATAAAACTGTCTCAAGTCTGGTGTCTTAAATACAATTTCAGTTACGAAGATAGCATGATTTATGGGGGAGTGTTCACCAAAACAGACTACTTCATGGTAGATTAATTTGATTAAATAGCTTTCTCATGTCATTTTCCAAAGAGAAAAAATTCTGATTTCCAGTTAGAACTGCACAAGACCTCCAGAGACTCATTCCAGCACTCGAGTAGCTTTATTAGAACTTAAATCAGTTTTCCAGGTTTAATTCAATCACCGGGCAATGTAAACGAGCAATTACATTAGTTTTCTGGATTCAGTTTCCAGCCTTATCAGGCATAATGAGAAATGACCATTGATTTCAAGGGTAAAAACCCAGACTTGTGAAAGAGTAGTGGATTACTCAGGAGGTTGAAACCTTATCCTCTGTACCATAGTCATTCACTGTCTTAGGGTAGAGTTTTCTTGTTTGAGGGTACAGGCGAGCACATTATTCTATCTTGTTTCTCTTCTTGTTATTTTGAAGTTTTTAAAGTATATATTTTCAATATTATTTTAAAATTTCTCTTGTAGTATATTTCCTTATTTTCTTTCCTCACTGAGCTATTTTCTCTGTTTGGGCCCTTGGGTTTATAGCATCCTGCTTTTCCAACCAAAGTTGTAGCTTAGCTTAATAATAATAATATCAATAATACAAATAATAATAATGATAATGATATCATAATAATAATAAAAATAATAATAATAAATGATTACTGGCGGTGCTAGAGACTTGGGGACAAAGAGAGGGGATGAATTGATAAAGATCTTGGAGAAAAATATACCTCTCCTTCTTTCTTTTACCCTGCTTTGGAGGCCTTCTCTCTTAGAGTTCTGGGGGGCATTTTCAAAAGAACCACCCTCCCCCTTTTCTCCATTTAGCTCTGATAATGTTTTAAGATCAAATGGCAATGAAAGTGATTGCCACGGTAATACTCAAGCTCAGTTTGCTCTTAATTAACAGTTACCTCTATTTCAGGGGCCTCTTTCAGATGATAGAATTAACCAAGGATCAATGTGTTGATTCATTGATTCTCCAGTGTCATATCAAAAGGGACTAAAGTCCAAACGTATGGCGATTGACTTATTATCTTTGTGGAACTACGTGGTTAGGAAAGTTGAATAAGTAATTTATTAGGCTTACAAATTATTAATGATCTGCAAAAGTGAAGCTTTCTACGACTGCTATTGTCTAATATTTTCCAAGATTTGAATATCCATGTAACTTCATCTTGTTTTATGTTTTTGGCATATTCTAGGTTTATAGAATTCATTGGTTAACTTATATAAGTGTGGAAAATTATAATTTTGAATTGACTTAGTCACCTACGGTCTTTTTCATGGCTGGGATCAATTCTGTAATTTTGGCATCACTTACTTATTATACCGTTCTCGACGACTCTTTATGAGTGATAACCAATGTAGAAATTTATTTCTAATTGCTATTTCATTATACATTTATCAACTATAGTTACTAGATTTGCACTCATATATCAAATGACCTAGATATTAAATGAGTTATGAAGGAAAGTTGTACAGTGAAATCTATTTTACTTTTAATTTCAGAAATATTTCTTGATTATTGTTTCAGAAGTTCTACTTTTAACAGGACTGACTTTAAGTTTCTTATTATCTGCCGTCAGTGACATGCATAAGACTTTTTGAAACTCTAGGCAAAACTGAACACACTTTTTCCTCAATTGGTAGGAGATATATGGTATAATTTTCATCCTGTGATTTAAATTTGAATTTATGAGAGAGAGAGAGAGAGAGAGAGAGAGAGAGAGAGAGAGAGAGAGTAACCAAACAAATATGTTTGACAGTGAAGTGGCCTAAAACAGTAACCAAACAAATATGTTTGACAGTGAAGTGGCCTAAAACTCTCTCTCTCTCTCTCTCTCTCTCTCTCTCTCTCTCTCTCTCTCTCTCTCTCGATTTTGGGACAATACTGAAATCCACGATGAAGATATTTATTTCAGTTGCATGGGAAATGTGTTGAAGATTTATGGAACTGCCTAACTGTTTTGAAAAATAGTTATTGGTGTAATGTAAGTACTAGCAACACTGAGATTCAAGAGCAGTATTGTACATTACGTATCTTTAAAAAAAAATGGTCCATAGAGGAAGCTTTTTTATCTTATTTGTCAAGCCTGATCATCATATATTGAGTTCAAGAAATTACAAAGCTTAGGATTAGGAATTAAAGATATTAGCAGAAAATAGGTTCCATGGATAGGCTACTAAGAATGTCATAAGTAGCGTCGACATAAAAATTTTATATGTAAAAAAAAAGGAAAAAAAAAATTGATATTCAAATATTGATAAATGAGGAACATTTTGTTCAATAAGAAACTGAAGGCTTTCTTATTCTGTAAGTGTTTCGATAATGTTGATTTGTCAATAAACACCAGTTATTCAGTGTGAAATGCATAATACTTAAGAATGTATATGATTAACTGATTTTGTATGTCCTGTAGAGTATAGGGTTCCCCTACGTAATAGGACCAGG
>NC_090730.1:174391594-174399094 GCF_036898095.1 Palaemon carinicauda
CTTATTCCCTCTGTCTGTTCGTCCTCTTGTTTCCCTTTATTCAGTGTCTTCTCACCCTTCCACTCGCTTTCTTTCTCCAATGCCTTTTATATTTCACAATCATCCATCTTAGACACTTGTTCCTTGCAAGCCTTGCATTTTTAAACCAGGTTTTCCCAGGTATTTTTCTTTTTGAAAAAGGCTGAAGCTTAGAGGCATATTCCTCCAAAAATGTCGTAGACAAACGAGGGGAATTTTCATCCCTGTGTCAGACACTATACGTCATGATGTCTGTTTCGTGAAACCGATGTTGCAGAATTCTACAGACATGGTCAGACATAACAAAAATTGTGTGGTGTTTTCTATCTGAACTAAACATCTAGGCTGGATATTTTGGTGAGGTGGTGGGAGAGAATTGATATGTTTATTCAAAGAAGTTCTTGGAACTGATACTGAGATTATATATTCGGAGAACTAAGAACGTAATTATCAGTTTATATCAATAAGTTTTATTTATTATTTCATTACAAATCAGGAATTTTCGTGAAACATGTACACTTTTCATTCAATTATAACCAAGTTAAACCGTCACAATTAAAAAATATATTTACATTATATATATATATATATATATAGTGTGTGAGAGAGAGAGAGAGAGAGAGAGAGAGAGAGAGAGAGAGTATACAAGCGTGTTTGTATGAAAAAAAAAATTCTACCGTAAATATATGCATAATGAGAAAAGTACATAAATTCTATAACTATAAAACAAGGTGATTTCAGTCAAGAAAAATGAGAACATATATTTGAGTTCAGATGCCTTTTGACTTTTAGGAAAGGTCAAACTTTGAAATGGCATTGCAGATTGTAAATTTTTTAATGATGCCGATGATGATAATCAATATCATTATAATACCTGAGGTATAGAAGGAAAGTACTCTGAAAAATCCTAAAGCTAGCTTAGTTCCAGGTTGTATAACTAGAATATAAATGCATGAAGAATCTAATCATTATAAAGGGGATGGAGAATTGTAGTATCATCTACGTATATCTAACTAAGTAAAATAAGAGTAACATTCCTTTGTTGGGAGAGCCATGAACCCTAATAAATGAGAATGTTATGCTCTTTGTGATGGCCTTCATAGGACCACTCTAAGCAATTGGTCTTGCCAGCAGTTGAGTGCTACAAGACTACACACACAAACAAAGCCACTTCAATACCTAAAACATAAGAGACACCTCCCATATCTCGAACTGTCGACCTAACAGTGCCAAGACTCTTCGCTGCTTGAAGGAAGGACGCTGGTGATTGGTACAACACATGAGAATAGGCTACCGGGGTCTAAGCGATGTCAGGCAGGGCCACCGATCGGGACTACGGTCTACCCCAAAGCCAAAGCAAAGTCCTTCAAAAAGAAGGCAACTGTGCTTAACCCATAAAATAATTGGAAAAAAAAATAGATCTATTCTCTTTATTATACAGGTGAGAATGGACAGTTTGCGACTACTCACAAGCCATGATATAAATAGCAATTCTTGCAGGTGTTTGATTTTTTTTTAAACCTTTAGAAACAAGAAGTTAATTTTCCCCTTTTTCGCAGCCTTCATTTTGCAAAAGCTTAGTGCGAACCACACCAGAGAGAAGGTATCAATCAGCTGTTACCAGACATGTGGACAGTGGGGAATCATTCATTGAAAAACGTGAGCTGCTGAACAACGAGGACATCTACACAAAGGATTATTTTTTTCAGGATATTTTTTCGAAACTCGACAGTTATATTTTTTTGGTAAGTAAAAATTTTTCTTGTCAAAAATGGTGTGTAAAAAAAAATGTTTATCAGCCTTGATGCTAACTTTGAGATTAACATACTAAAAAATGTTTCAGTTGAAAATGTTGATAGATTATGGAGAAAATTCAGTTTTTATATTATTGTTAAGTAAAATATCTTTTTCTTTGTCAAAAACAGCGCGTAAAAAAAAAGAAAAAAAAAAAAAAAAGCATTAATCAGCGTTGATACTGTCTTTGAGACTGTCATATTCACAAATATCTCAGCAGAAAATATCCCTAGATTATAAAAAGGCTTTGGTTGTTATTTTTTTTTTTTTATCAAAAACAGTACGTGTAAAAGAGGAAATTAAAAATGTTTCATCAGCGTCGATACTGCCTTTGAGATTGACATACTCACAACTGCTTCAGTTCAAAATGTTGATAGATTATGTAGAGAATTCTGGTCTTATATATTTATTAGGTATTCTTTTTTTTTTTTCAAAAAACAGTGCGTGTATAAAAAAAAAGTTTCATCAGCGTCGATACTGCCTTTGGGACAGACATACTCATAAATGCTTCAGTTGAAAATATTCCTAGATTATGGAGATAATTCGCTTTTTTATCCTTTCATAGAGAGGTATAAAAATATTCGTTTTCAGTAGGTTCTTTAATTTTATTACTTCGTTGTAAAGATGTTATACGGGTGATAATTTACTGTATTTACTGACGGGTTCTTTTTTATAAATATTGAAGAAATATCATATGATCAGTATATACTAGGCAACAGAGATTGAACTGAATTTTAATGAGGAACTTTCTTGATATCATTAGTTATATAAGGTAGTAATATAATAGAAATAGCCCGTTGATGATTAATCATTATTTCAGACAATCTTTTGTTGTGTTTCTATTCATATGCTGTATTTCATAAACTTCACAGTCGGTCATTATCTAAATATTCATACAAATATTGGCCCTGGAGACGGAGGAAAATTATATAATTTTTTCATTTCCACTACAATATATCCGAGTACCATTCCTATCTAAAAACTAAAATGGAAAAGCGAATAACAATAGCAGAATGATAAGAGGCGAAAGCAAGAGAAAGGGAGAGCAGGTCGGACGAACCAACCTGTCAGAATTGCTTCCACAACAAAGCCAGCAGCATTTCCCACTAATTCAACACTGAGCTCTCAAGTCAAGACACAGGTTACCACGGACGAGACCTTCCCAAAGGAAAGCGAAACAGGGCCTAAATAAACATGAAATTCGAGACACAATTGCCCTAAGGTGTGGTCTGCACCTTCGCTTCCCTCACGGAGATTCTCCTTACCAATTGGATCCTAGAACAGCTTCGCCCTTGAGCGATTCCTTTGGATGTGTATGCATGTATCTTAGTCGTGGCGAGATCGCCGAAGGATGTTGGAGTTTTAATAGGATGTTTAGCAATAAATGATGTTATGATATTTGTTCATTTTGCTTTCATATTAGTTGTTCGATCTGTTTACATATGGTAGAAGCTCATAAGACCGGACGGTGATGTTTAATTTGGGGTTTGCGTAATGTAAAAAATATAGCAGTAATTCAAATATATTGTATGTATGTATGTATATATATATATATATATTATATATATATATACATATATACATACGTTATATAAAAATATATATGTATATTTGAATATATATATATAGTAAAAATAATAATAATATTAAAAATAATAATGATAATAATAATTATTATTATCATTATTACTAATTATTATTAGTAGTAGTAGTAGTAGTAGTAGTAGTATTATAATAGCAGATACACATACTTAAGAATAAATCTATGAAAACTTAACAAATAGTAATAGAAAATTGAGGATAAATTAACATTCCAATGAATAAGCCTATATACAAGTTTTATGACATTCATATCTTTATAATATAACGCCAGATTAAAAATTAATATAAATCAAAATATTTTATACATAGAAGAACGCAAGTGAAACAACTAGTCAAAATGAAAATACGTAAAATATCATACTAAACTTATTCACGGAATAGCATCCAGCGATCTATTTCAACCGGGACATAGATCTGCATAAAGAAGAATCTAACCCAAATTGAAATTTGACATCAATCTAGAATTTAATTTCACGTCAGTATTGCCCGGCAAATATGAATCATTTCACGTAGGGATGAATTTAATGAATAGAATTCAGACTTTGTTTGTTTTATCAAAAGCGTCTGTCAAAAATAGGTGGGAGGGGAGAATAATCTATTTGGAATTAGAAAATATCAATGGAGAGAACTAACAGAATTATATAATTATATCAGATAAAAGGTAATTATATTAGGATTGATTGAACTACTAGTGAATGCAAAGCTATGGGTAATCCCTTATATCAATTCAGTGTTGCAATTATTCTCTTTAATATTCTATTACCACTCATGAATGACAGAGGCAAGGGACAGTGACAATGCCTAGAAACTGTCCATATATACAAAGATCAGCCTTTAAACCGCCTTTTCCACCCAAGCTAGAGTCAGGGAAGGCCAGGCAATGGGTGCTGATAATTCAGCTGGTAGACATATAGCCTCCCCCAACTCACTATTCTTGGCTCACAAGGATGGTGAGGTTGCAGACAAGAAATTATCGAGTTCAAGCGGGGCTTGAACCCCAGTCCGGCATATCATCACATACATACATACATGCACACACACACACACACACACACATATATATATATATATATATACATATATATATATATATATACATATATATATATATATATATATAAATATATATATATATATATACATATATATATATATATATATATAAATATAATATATATATATATATATATATATATTTTGCAGATGCATATACATATATGCATATAAATAGATTCTCTAAAGTCAAAACTGCAGTCAGGATCCCTTCTACAAGCAATATCGTCTGCAATGCAAGCAAATACATATCTGTCGCGAAGTAATTCTGAAAAAAAAAACAGAAGACTTACGACCAACGCCTCTGAATTCTAAACGCAGATAGATAAACCTTCTATTTAGTTTCCAAAATGAAAACAATATAGAGAAAGACTCAAATCCCGAGGGAGAGGAGCCATTTACATGCACAGCTAGAAGCATTACGACTAGAGTCCTGCCTTTATTCTGTCTGTCTTTCTTTCTGTTTGTGTGTGTGTGTGTCCATCACGCTTATTTACTTTGTTTTGGGTCTCCACTGAGTTGTATTAGGAATGCGTTGCACTTTCGTTAGATACTGTAGGATTCATTTTGTTGGAGTAACACTGAAGGAGGTTGTATATAGTTAGTTAGAAGCTGATATAAACTGCGTGCCGAGAGAGAGAGAGAGAGAGAGAGAGATGAGAGAGAGAGAGAGAGAGAGAGAGAGACTTTTTTTTTAGATACAGTAGGACTTATTTGTCGCAGAAACAATGAAGATATTATCTAGAGTCAGATAGCAGCTGACTAAACTGCATGGAGAGAGAGAGAGAGAGAGAGAGAGAGAGAGAGAGAGACTTTTGTTAGATACAGTAGGACCTTATTGGTTGCAGAAACAATGAAAGATATTATCTAGAGTCAGATAGCAGCTGACTAAACTGCATGGAGAGAGAGAGAGAGAGAGAGAGAGAGAGAGAGAGAGAGGGGGGGGGGGGGGATTATGGATTTCTTATTAAAATTCTAATGGTAGAAAGTCCGCTCATGGATGGCAGAGGAAAGCGACAGTGACTTGCCTTGGCTAGCAGTACAATGGCCTAGAGGTTGACCACACATACGTATGATCAGCACCAAAGAAGAAACACCATCACTGATCACCTCTAATTTCTCATTTGTAAAAAATTATCCCGTAAACTCTCCTTAATCACATCTAATTGGAATTGTTCATCCTATGATTAATCAACAGAAGCGTAATGAATTAAGAAATTAGAAGCAATACTTATTTGTACTCGCATTATTTTTCGCATTAATGAGTTCACTGGTTTGACATTCGATGATCAAAGGTGAATTAGCCAAAGGTCAATTCACTCGTTCATTTCTGCTCTCGAGTTTTTATGAAATTTCGAGGTCGAGCGAGATTGATGTGCGTGTGCGTGTGTGTGTGTGTGTGAGTGTGTGTGTGTGTGTTTGTATTAAAGTGAGGGGAGGGATGGGGTAGGTGGAAAAGATTCTTTGATCTTCCAGATTTACAGATTATTGCATTTTCAATGTAATTAGGATCAGAACAAGCAGCGCGGACAATGCCACCCACAGTATATTCTCTCTCTCTCTCTCT
This sequence comes from Palaemon carinicauda, assembly GCF_036898095.1. Classification (NCBI taxonomy): domain Eukaryota; kingdom Metazoa; phylum Arthropoda; class Malacostraca; order Decapoda; family Palaemonidae; genus Palaemon; species Palaemon carinicauda. The sequence continues at coordinate 174,397,629 of NC_090730.1, forward strand.
CTCTCTCTCTCTCTCTCTCTCACCATGATGAATTGCGGTTATCAAATGCTTTTAATGATTTTTTTTTTATTATTTGTACAGAAAAATTTGTCATTGACTCTTATCTTTCTTAGTGGCTAAATGGTACGGTCACTGTCATACAAGCATCCTGGACCAGGGTTCGATTCTCGACCGGTCAGAATGCTTTTGTCTTTGAGAGATTTCGTCTCGAGAGACTGATCCCGAGGTCGGTAAGAGAATCCAAACATTAATGTATTAAAATATATGGCTTATTTTGAGAAAAATATCTTTCTATTTTCATTATACATATATATATATATATATATAAATATATATATATATATATATATATAAGTTACAACCCTAGTTTTTAAAACAGGATCCTTACGCCCAAGGGCTCCAAGAGAGAAAATTAGCCAAAGAAGAATGGGAGATGAATGAACTACATGACAATTAACAAATACGTCATATAAATTCAATTAGGATCAGTAACAAAGTTAAAATTGATCTGCCAGATATAAACTTTGAAGAGACAATTATGCATTCACATATACAAATATGCTTGCAGACTAAACAGTAATAGCTGTCAATCTTTCATCTTCCTTCACCCATGCAAGCATTTATGCATGACAGAGGCTTTGCCATTGCAATTACAAATGTAAATTAAACGTTCAATGTACACGCAACTGGTCTGCAATTGTCTGATAATGAAAGCATAGCTGACACATGTAATTGCTGTAAGCAAAAACGAAAATTAAGAATTGGGATATAACATGACTGCATGTTAACTTCCGTGGCAGATGCATCACAATGTGCAAAATGGAAATTATACTTTGGCGACCAGGCTCGGGGTTATGAAACCCTGGCCTCAATGAATTTTTTCAGAAAGGTGTTATTCCAGTTTTATGTGTTGATGTTGCTTCCCTTCATGAGAGAGAGAGAGAGGAGAGAGAGAGAGAGAGAGAGAGAGGGGGGGGTCTGTTTTGAATAAAATTGATGTCGCAATAGCATCGTTAATCAGTGGATGTATGATAACAAAATCTCATGCTTCAGAGAGAGAGAGAGAGAGAGAGAGAGAGAGAGAGAGAGACAGAGAGACAGAGAGAGACAGAGAGACAGAGAGAGACAGAGAGAGACAGAGAGAGAGAGAGAAAAAAAATGTTTTGAATAAGAGTAAACTTTTATTAATTGTTAATAATTGAATGAATGATAAAACAAAACATCTTACATGCTTAGAAATTAGAATATTTCATGAAACGAATTTAGTTTTTTTATGAGAAATATATAAAGAATATAAAGTTTTTAATTAATCAAACGTAATAAATCATTTATTTACAATGAACATTTATGATATTGCTACATACCATAGTTCATTCTTATGACACATTTAATCAAATGCATGGAAGAATTTATTGATATTCTAATGTTTTAGTTGAATTAGCTTCAACTCCAACTTAAATTTAATT
>NC_090730.1:174404094-174406594 GCF_036898095.1 Palaemon carinicauda
TGTAAGCAAAAACAAAAATTAAGAATGGGGATATAACAATGACTGCATGTTGAATTCCGTGGCAGATGCATCACAATGTGCGAATAGAAATTATACCTTTGGCGACCTGGCTCGGGGTATGAAACCCTGGCCTCAATGAATTTTTCAGAAACGTGTTATTCCCAGTTTTATGTGTTGATGTTGCTTGCCTTCATGTTTTAGAGAGAGAGAGAGAAGAGAGAGTGAGAGAGAGAGAGAGAGAGTGTGTGTGTCTGTGTGTGTGTATATATAAGCGTGTTTGTATATAAATATTTTTTTTCCACCGTAAATATATAAATAATGAGAAAATTACATAAATTCTATAATTAAACAAATAAGGTGATTCCAAACAAGAAAAACGAGAAACTATCTTTGAGTTCAGATGCCTTTTGACTTTTAGGAAAGGTAAAACTTTGAAATGCATTGCAGATTCTAAATTCTTTAATGATGCCGATGATCATTATAACTATAATAAAAAAGATAATACCAGAGGTATACAAGGAAAGTACTCTGATAAATCCTAAAGCTAGCTTAGTTCCAGTTTGTATAACTAGAATGTAAATGCATGAAAAACCTAATCATTATAAAGGGGATGGCAGAATTGTAGTATCCTCTACGTCTATTCAACTAAAGAAAATAGGAATAACATTCCTTTTGTGGGGAGAGCCATGAAACCGAATAGATGAGAATGTTATGCTCTTTGTGATGGCCTTCATATGACCACTCTAAGCAATTGGTCCTGCCAGCAGTTGTGTGCTACCTGTTTAATACACACACAAAGTCACTCCAACACCTAAAACATAATAGACACCTCCCACATCTCGAACTGTCGACCTAACAGTGCCAAGACTCTTCACTGCTTGAAGGAAGGACGCTGGTGATTGGTACAACACATGAGAATAGGCTACCGGGGTCTAAGCGATGTCAGGCAGGGCCCTCTGATTAGGATTACGGTCTACCCGAAAGCCAAAGCAAAGTCCTTCAAAAAGAAGGCAACCGTGCTTAACCCATGAAATAATTGGGGAAAAAAATCACGGTAATAAAAGATCTATTGTCTTTATTATACAGGTGAGAATGGACAGTTTGTGACCACTCAAGCCATGATATAAATAGCAATTATCCGGAGTCTTTGATTTTTTTTTTAAACCTTTAGAAACTAGAAGTTAATTTTCCCGTTTTTCGCAGCATTCATTGTGCAAAAGCCTTAGTACGAACCACACCAGAGAGAAGATATCAATCAGCTGTTACCAGACCTTTGGACAGTGGGGAGTCATTCATTGAAAAACGTGAGCTGCTGATCAACGAGGACATCTACACAAAGGATTATTTTTTTTCTGGATATTTTTTCGAAAGTCGACAGTTAAATTCTTTGTTAAGTAAAACAGTTTTTTTCTGTAATAAATAGTGTGTAAAATAAAAGAAAAAGTCTTAATCAGCCTCGATTAGTCCTTTGAGATTGACATACTCACAAATGCTTCAGTTGAAAATTTTGATAGATTATGGAGAGAGTTGGGCTTTTATATTGTTAAGTAAATAGTTTTTTTATCCGTCAAATACAGCTCGTGTAAAAAAGAAAAAAAAAGTTTCATCAACGTCGGATACTGTCTTTGGGAATGGCATCATTAACAAATGCATCAGTTGAAAATATTCCTAGATTATGGAGAGATTACTGTTTCTATATATTTGTTGATCAAATTAGCCTTTTTTCTTGTAAAAAAACATCGCGTGTAAAAAGAAAAAAAGGTTTTATCAGCGTCTATATTACCTTTGAGACTGATATAATCGTAAATCCTTCAGTTGAAAACATTCCTAGATTATGCGGAGAATTCAGTTTTTTTTTTAAATTAAATTAAATGTTTAAAAATAAATATCTTCAGCACATTGTTTATTTTGATCATTTCGTCCTAAGAGTGATTATACCGGCAAGCAGCTTTTCTAGGAGAAGGACACTCCAAAATCAAACCATTGTTCTCTAGTCTTGGGTAGTGTCATAGCCTCTGTACCATGGTCTTCCACTGTCTTGGGTTAAGAGTTTTCTTGCTTGAAAGTACACTCGAGCACACTATTCTCTCTCATTTCTCTTCCTCTTGTTTTGTTAAAGTTTGTATATTTTATATAGGTGATATTTATTTCAATGTTACTCTTCTCAAAAGTATTCTATTTTCCTTGTTTCCTTTCTTTACTGGGCTATTTTCCCTGTTGGAGCCTATGGGCTTATAGCATCCTGCTTTTCCAACTAGGGATGTAGCTTAGCTAGTAATAATAATAATAATAATAATAATAATAATAATAATAATAATAATAGTAATAATAATAATATATTTACAGACGGGTTCCTTTTATGATTATTAAAGAAATATCACAATTAGTATATGTCAGGCAACAGAGATTAAGATGAATTATCATGAGGAACACTCTTGATATTATCATTAGTTATAAAAGGTTTAATGTTTAATTATTATTGTATACAATCTTTTGTTGT
>NC_090730.1:174419094-174426594 GCF_036898095.1 Palaemon carinicauda
GCTCGATTAAGTTCTCCAATTCGCCTCGGACATGAGCTACTGTGACACTGGCTATTCTCAGAGCATATAAACCACTCGACACTCTCTGCTAGTATCATCCTCTCCTCTATGTTTCATTTTTTTTCTGTGTTTTTTTTCTTTCGCCGTTGGGGATGGTGTGATTGCTCGATAGTGCTTTCTTTATCTGTTTTCGTTTTTTGACTTTCCTTTTTTTTTCCAGTGTTGATTTCCAAATCTAGTTTTTTGTACAATGCATTATCTATGCAACGTATGATACAAGTAAGTTGTTATACAATATGCTCCATTCTAGCTTTTGATTTTTAGTAATTGTATTTGTTCAAACTACTTTAAGTATAGTGGGATATTTAATTATTGATTTATACATTTCATGTCCAAATGGCGTTCATAAGCAGCAAAGACGAAAAAATATTTGTATCCACTTTATCTGTTCAAACTAATTATGTATAATGGGATATTTCATTCATGATATATACATTTAAGGTTCAAATGGTATTCGTATGCAGCCAAGGAAAAAAGTCACTGTAGATACACACAATGATAATCAATTAAGATAAAATAGAGAGAGGTGATATTCAAGTTGAAAAAAAAAAATATTTGACCGACTGCTTCAATCTTTCAACGGAAAAAGTCTATAACAAAAGCAGCTATATACTTATTAGAGCACTGCTCTGTCTGAAGGATATTGTCCTTTCCCTTGTCTCTACCATTCATGACTAACCTTTGAACATTTAAACGTTTAACATATAGTAATAATGTCAAAAAAAAAATGAAAAAATAATGCAGGAAAAGAAGTTTGAGGAAAAAAAATAATAAAACATTATAATCCTTTCAAACTTTATATGAACATCCGATATATATCACTGTTTATATATTAGCTAATTAGACAAAACGCGTTTCAGAGCCACTTTTTTTAAGCTAATTAAAAACTCTGCCACAACTGCCTAGAAAATAAAACATCTCTTCCTCCCCCAAAACAACGTAAAAAAAGACAAATTGTGTCTCGTCTTCTTATGAGTTATGCTTTCATTAGTAAGGAAAAACCCATTCTAACTTTGCTCGCGATAGTTAATTATTGTTCTGGACTATTTTCGCCACAGTAAGTGGTCTCCCCTTAATTAAAAGTTCCAGAAAATGTCATTAAGCATGAGAATTGGACGGAAACTCATTTCCAGGAGCCCCGTTGACCACGAACATTTTCCATAGGAGTAAAGGAAAAATCTATCTTGTATGATTTTTGTAGGATGAGGTCTAACAATGACTCCATTAATCATAGTAAATGTTATAAGAAGCAGTGCATCAAAATTGATATTTTCGATTTACTTTCACATAGGTAAAGAGAAATGATGAGATATGTTTTTTTTTTTTTGCCTCCCAAAATTAGGTAAAGGGCCTTGGTATGTAGAAATTATATGAGTATATTAGTTTTACTTTTTTTATTTTCCCATAGGCAAAGAGGAATGATGAGATATTAAATCCCCTTTTCTTTTTTTATATTGACTACTTTCCCAAAATTAAGGAAAATGCCTTGGTATATAGACAGAACATTCACATTACTTATTACATTTCAATTAAACGAATAGGTAAATACATTTATCTCTAATCAAAATAGACATTAAGATTTATTCACATAAAGGAGTCAAGGGTAAATCGGCCTAGGTTCCTATTAAAAAATAACATAATTAGGCAAAGGGCTGGATTACAATACTTCCCCGGCAAAAGAGCAATATATTTATTAGTGAACACACACTCAGGTTTCTTGATTACAAATTCAGTTATTTCCATAAACTTGCTTATAGTTAGAAAAGATATCATCAGGTCATAGCAAGCCAAGTGTCCTAAACTGTAAAATTACATAGACATGAAACTATTTAGTCTATTAGATTGCAGATGATAAAAAATATAAGAAGGAAAAAAGGTGAAAAATTCACATATAGATGAGAAGTAAGGTAAATATGTTGTGACTAGATTATGGTATGGTTGATGGTCACAGATAATCTATTGTTAATTGGGAATATCTGAGAAAAACATAGAATCTGGACAGTTTGAGGGATTTTATAAATGAAAACGTTGACTAAATGTGAGCAGAGGTTATGAATCAATAATAATTGTAAATTAGGAAGATTCAGTGACGAATTATTAGTAAAATTAGTTACACTTCTCTCTCTCTCTCTCTCTCTCTCTCTCTCTCTCTCTCTCCATATATATACATATACACATATATATACAGTACATATATATACATATACACATATATACATATATATATATATATATAAATATATATATATATATATATATACACACACATATATATATATATATATATATGTATATATATATATATATATACACACACATATATATATTATGTATATATATATATATATATACCGTATGTATATATATATATATATATATACCGTATGTATATATATATATATATATATGCAAATATATACATACATATACACACACACATATATATATATATACATATATATATATATATATATAAATATGTATTTATATATACACATATATATATATATATATATATAAAGAGAGAGAGAGAGAGAGAGAGAGAGAGAGAGAGAAATAACAATTTTACTAAAGCCAAAACGAATGAACAAACTACTGAATACCTGTCCAAACATTAAGCCTTTCTCATAACATGATTTCCACCGTAAATTAGCCGGAACAACGCTAATAAAAATGACAACAACAACAGGAGTGATGGCGGGTAGCAAAAACAACACTTTTACTTTGTTTTGGAAAGCAATTAAGTTCGCCTCCACCACAGCAGGAACGAGGTAATTGTGCCAATTAGAATAACGACAATTGCGCTAATGGGTATATCTGTTTCCTACGTTGATGAAGGAAAATTTATTTTTTCTTGCCCCAATGATGTAATAGGTAAAGTTAATTAGTGCATTTTTCTGACACATCATTAAGTAGGTTTCAACAATGCACATTCTAAGCGTTTCACACTCTTGCAACCTTGTAGCTCTTGCATTTATTGTTGCTGGCTTCATTTGATTTATTATCAATTGTTATATTTGATTTAATTCATATAATTTAGTCTTATTCCATTTCATGATGAAAAACGTAGACATAAAATGAGTACACGTTAATGTACTGAAAGGGATTATGTATTGTCATGATCAGCAATGCTGTACTAGTCAGGAACATCCTTAGTAAGTTGGTTTCCAATGAGATATTAATAAATTTCCCACCATCACCAATCCGTACTGGGCAGCGTGTTGATAGAAACTGGCCAAGCCCCAGACATGCATTCACAATTCTGAGGCCTTTGTCATGCAATGGACCAGAAACAATTGTATTTGTTGCTGCTGCTGTTGTTTATATTGCGATCAAACTAAAGTCTCCCACCATCACCAGTCCACATTGGGTAGTCTGGTGATAATAAACTGGCCAAACCCTATAAATGAATTGGCATGTCTGAAGCCTTTAACCTGCAGTGTATAAGACATGTTTCAGTTGTTGTTCTCGTTGTTATTGTAAATACAGAGAGGGAGGGGGGTGTTTATATTTTTCTATTCACTTCATAAAGGTTATTGGCACAAAGAGAGAACTTTTTTATATCAAAACGTTTTATAATTAGTAAATCTTATGAAGTCTATTTTAATTAAACGTTTTCTCCACTGTTAAAAAAAAGTGTTCAGTTCTCAATGATTTTTTTTTTTTTGCCAATATAAAAGTCTGTTTACGAGAAAACTGCAAGATTTCTTTCCATCGAATTGACTGATGAATTTTACCAAGAGAAGAAAAAAAAAAATAAAGCAAAATGAAGTCAAACTATTTCAGGGTGTTTTATGTTAAGAGAGTCGTGTTAACCTGTAAATAATCACATTTCCGCGAAAATCTCCTCTCCTTTGTACGTCAGCTTACGTTACTAAAAGGGACCTTTACAAAAAAAAAATATTTTTCTTTAGCATTACCCAACTGAAGATAAAAGCTAAAATAAATGCCCTTTTATCCTCTGGACTCGACATGCTTCTATTTTGCTCGAGGGAATTTTCATCTCCTGAGTGAGGTCATATCAAAGACTCAGGAGATGCGGTAAAAAAGAGTATTTTGCAAGTCAAGGGGTCGTATTTATCCCAGTCTGTCAGTGCTCTTAGTCAGCATTGAATCATATCTAATAATATACGTTCTTTTTATCTAGATTTATATCAAAGAATAAGCAAATACTTTATATTGGTTATGAAATTATTTTTTCATAAATATATATATATATATATATATATGTGTGTGTGTGTGTGTGTGTGTATATGTATATATATATATATATATATATATTATATATATATATATATATATATATAAATATATATATATATATATAAATATATATATATATATATATATATATACACACACACACACACAAGTAAAGTTGTCTTACACTGATGAGAGGGGCTACCCCAAAAGGTACACTTGGAAAATACAATCTCCTACAAAATGCCGAAGCAGTACTTAGAAAAGTGGGAGGGGTGTGGGAAGCATTGAATGTGCTGTGTGTGTGTGTGTGTGTGTGTGTGCGAGAGTGTACATGCATGTGTGTATACCATTCTAAATATTCAGAAGCCAATTTTGACAGCATGTGTACACTAGTTATAAAATAAAATTAAGTTAAGTGGCTTCAGTCTTTAAATTTTATTTTTTATCAAACTCCTAAAACCAAAATTCTAGACAAACAACTCAAAACATAAATGCATTAAATGAATCATTATACAATAACAAAATAATTATCATTAAATTACGAAAAGAAATTAGACATACGTATTTGTGAAATGAGCTTTCGAGATTGAGAGAAGTCGAATTAGTTCAGAAGTCAAATTGATTCGCTGTGTCCATTCATTCAGATTATCTATTAGCCTCAATATTCTGACTGGAGCAATTAACATTGTTGCTGATTCCAAACATTTCCATAATGAGATTCTCCAACGTCAGACAGGTCTTGGTAATTGTTGATGTCCAGTGCAATTCTAAAGAAAATGTATATATGTATTAATATGTATATGTGTATTAATATATATTATATATATATATATATATATATATATATATATATATTGTGTATGTGTATGTGAAAAAAAGTTTTTTTTGAGTTATTGTCTTTAGGATAAAGGATTAAAAACAAATTTTGATCCATTCATTGTTCATGAAAACTGAATATCACCCCTCATTCTCCTCCTGATCTTAAATTTGAGTGAAAAAAAAAACTGTTTTTCAGAAATATATGACGCGGAAAAATTTATAAAAAGACACCATGGAATTATAATTCTGTTCCAACACGTTAAAAAAAAAAGTAACTACTTTTAAACATAAATACAGTATAATATATCAAAAATACATCTTTATATCACCTGTATACTCATAATTAATTTCTTATATGAATTACGAGAAAATACCTTCCTAAATACAATTGTACCTACACATAATTATTTCCATATGTGAAGAATAACGATTTAGGTTGAAAAATTATTTAGACTTTGACTAGCTTCTGGCTAAATTGAAACATTCGAATCTTACTATTTTTAATATGATGAATATCTGATTTTTTTTCTATTTAGATTCTATAAATTTGAATTGTTCTATGAATTGATTGTCAAGAAATACATGTCTGTTTTTTTTTTCACTACATTACAACATCATTGGTGAAATATTGGTTAATATATCTCATTGGACACAAATAATGAGTGAAAATAATTGTCAAATCTGATTTTTTTTTATATTACTGTCTTTATAAAAGCAGATACTTCAAGTCTTACATTGAAAGAAAATAAGTATGAATCAAAAATATATATACGAAACATACTTAAAAAATAATGAGTATTTACTGTTCAGATTTATGCGTTTCATTGCCGTCTTAAAAATATCATGTTTCAGTACTAATAAAAACAAAAGTTATTAATGAAAAAACATATGATTTATACATATTTAAAGAAAAATAATTACTATTTACTTGTCAAATTTATGCGTTTTGTCTCCGTCTTCAAAAAATAATATACGTAAGTATTAAATTTGAAAAATATTTACGAACGAAAAGCACACGAACTATACATACTTAAAAAATAAAAAAATAAAAGTTAAAAAAAAAAATAAAAAAATTACTATTTACTTGACAAATTTATGCGTTTCATTGCCGTCTTCAAAAATTCATATGCTTTAGTATGAATTAACGAAAATTTATATGAATGAGAAATGATTGAATTATACACACTTAAATAATAATTACTATTTCCTTCCTAAAGCCTTCTGTTTACTACCGACTTAAAAAAGAAAATTATATACCCTAGTACTTACATATACATATACCCAGGCACTTCCCCCAATTTTGGGGAGTAGCCGACATCCAACAAATGAAACAAAAGAGGGGACCTCTCCTCTCTACGCTCCTCCCAGCCTGACAAGAGACTCAACCGAGTTCGGCTGGTACTGCTAGGGTGCCACAGCCCACCCTCCCCCGTTATCCACCACAGATGAAGTTTCATAACGCTGAGTCCCCTACTGTTGCTACCCTCCACGGTCAACATGGCCAAACACATTCATATCCACTCTAGCTGCTAACTCATTTCTTACACCCGTTCTCACCCTAACTACTTCGTTCCTAACCCTATCTACCTGAGATACACCAGCCATACTCCTTAGACACTTCATCTCAAACTCATTTAATTTTTGTCTCTCAGTCACTTTCATTCCCCACAACTCCGATCCATACATCACAGTTGGTCCAATCACTTTCTCGTATAGAACTCTCTTTACATTCATGCCCAACCCTCTATTTTTTACTACTCCCTTAACTGCCCCTAACACTTAGCATCCTTCATTCACTCTCTGACGTACATCTGCTTCCACTCCACCATTTGCTGCAACAACAGACCCTAAGTACTTAAACTGATCCACCTCCTCAAGTAACTCTCAATTCAACATTACATTCAACCTTGCACCACTTTCCCTTCTCGTACATCTCATAACCTTACTCTTACCCACATTAACTCTCAACTTCCTTCTCCCCACACACCCTTCCAAATACTGTCACTAATCGGCCAAGCTTCTCTTCCGCGTCTGCAACCAGTACAGTATCATCCACAAACAACTGATTTACCTCCCATTCATGGTCATTCTCGTCTACCAGTTTCAATCCTCGTCCAAGCACTCGATCATTCACCTCTCTCACCACTCCATCAACATACAAGTTAAACAACCACGGCGACATCACACATCCCTGTCTCAACCCCACTCTCACCGGAAACCAATTGCTCACTTCATTTCCTATCCTAACACATGCTTTACTACCTTTGTAGAAAACTTTTCACTGCTTGCAACAACCTTTCACCAACTCCATATACCTAATTACGTTCCACATTGCTTCCCTATCAACTCTATCATACGCTTTCTCCAGATCCATAAACGCAACATACACCTCCTTACATTTTGCTAAATATTTCTCGC
>NC_090730.1:174431594-174436594 GCF_036898095.1 Palaemon carinicauda
CCTTCCAAAAAGTGGCGAAAGGGAGGAACAGCCAAATGTACCACCAGTAATTCGCAGTCAAAGGTAGAGTAGCCAGAGTCTGCCTTGGACAGCTATTTACTTTCTTTTTTTTTCTTTTTTTGGCCACTGGCAACCGTTCCCACATTTCTTCCCAGTAGCCCCAAATCTGGAGGGGTACTAGCATAGCTGTGGCCAATGGGTGTTAGTAAGTGGCTGTAGAGGTCATTGGTTTAGGCGCAAGCAAGCGGTGGGTGTGGGTGGTTTTCCGGCCACTCTGGAACATTATAGGTTGGACGTCTGTGTCTTGGTGCATACACTTCAGCTTCAGTCAATGTTGAAATTTGGCCACTTCATCAGGAGTGAAGGCATGTACGGAGGTCTTGAGGGTGGTGAAGTGCCTGTCCAAAAGGCCCTTCTTGGACAAAATATCGACATCGGGTATGGCAGTGCGCACAGGTTATGGTAAGCATATTACCCAAATGGTACGAAGTTGGTTCACCTCACAAGGAGAGCCGTCTGCGGCAAATTACGGGTGAGTGATAGTGGTTATTTCCCCGAGGGTGAGCAAAGCCTTCTGGTTCCCCAAGGGTTGTTGAGATAATTGAAAAATCTTGGTCATACGGGCGACTGGCAATGGCGTGTACTGCTCCAGGATGTATCTTTTGAGGGGTCGTATTTTACTGGGGTATCCCATTGTTCACAAAGCCAATCAGAGCTTTTCAGGGAAGAGTCTTCAGGGATTGCCGTGGGAACGTAGCCTGTTTTGGTGCTTGTCCAAGTAACCACCTTGATGCGAAACTGGACTTCAGCACGCTGGAACCAGGCAAAAGGCTTTCAGCTGGTGAAGGGCGGCAGTTTTATTGAGATGGCATGTGTCGAAGAGTCAGGCTCTGTGGGGGGCATCTTCAAACAGTAGGGAACAGCAGTGAATGAGAAGGTGAGAGGGAACAATTCCTCCAGTGATCACCAATTGTGCCGGAGTGCCATTAGGTGTTAACTGAGAGGTGAGGTGAATGCAACTAACTTTATTTCAACAGGTTTTTATCAGTGCAAGGGGGAGCGATATGTACATAAAATAAAAATAGTGTTACAGCGTACGAGCGTGTGTGAAACGTGTGTTACAATACCCTACTATTGGACGAATAGAGGGATGAATTTAGTAATTTGAACTATATGGCCTAGTGTTGGAGATGAGGAGACGAACCAGCACCCCTGAGTGACAGTGGAAAAAAAAATAGAACTTAGGTATAATATAGAGGAAGCTTGGAGGATATAGGGACTCGGCTAAGACATTTAAGTAATTTCTTTATTGTATTGATCGATATACAATGATAAAAAGTTTTCATACAGCAACTCTTAAAATGTTGAAAATTTTTTTTAAAGTTCTGACCCCTGAATGCCATTGGAATTCAGGGCCTAGGATAACATCAGTTAAAACAACAAAGGGAGCTGTTTCCAGCCCACTGAAGGAAAACGGCCTCAGATATTTCCTTATTCATGCCTCGGATACGACAAATTTCCATCACCATGATGGAAACCAGCGGTTTGTTGATAATGAAAGATTTTGATCTGATCGCGCACAGCAAGCCAATATAATATGTGTTGCCCTGACTAGTACAGCTTTGCTGATCACGGTGATATACAAACCCTTGCAACACGTTAAGGTACCTTGACTCAGAAAGGGAAGATCAGTTGATATATCACTATATATTAATACCGAATATCTCAGATATTTGTAGGAATAATCTCGCTATGATATCCTTGTTATGAAAGCAGTAATGGTTAATCACCATCCATATTTTGCCTTGGAACTCAATGAACTACTATTTTATCTACAGCCTTGTGTTAGGCCCAAATCAACAAGTCTCTTTTTATAGTCAATGAGAGATCTATTTTAATCTAGTTAGTGTTCTTACAATATTTTATTTCAATAGTTCATTACTTCTTTTGTAGTTTATTTATTTCCTTGTTTCATTTCCTCACCGGGCTATTATTCATCATGGGAGCCCTTGGGGTTACAGCATCCTGCTACTCCAACTCGGGTAAAAACTTGGCTAATAATAATAATAATAATAATAATAATAATAATAATAATAATAACGAGCAACAACAACAATAATAATAATAATAATAATAATAATAATAATAATAATAATAATAATAATAATAAAAATATTCATAACAATAATGAAAAAAAAAAATAATAATAATAATAATAATAATAAAAATAATAATAATAACAATAATAATAATAATAATAATAATAATAATAATAATAATAATAATAATAATAATAATAAAAACAACAACAACAACGCTCAATCACTAAATTCCAAAACCCTCACGAACCACCAAGACATTATGAAACAGATCAGATTTTCCCAGATTAATGACAGCCGATCGAAGCCAAACGATTATGGCATATCAACCAAATCTCCCAACTTCCATTTTAAGACTGCGAAACGATCATCCGATAACGCCAAGGACCGAGGAGTCAGAAGAAGCCCCTTTTATAATTTATGAATCCGTCACTTGCACAAGGGGGCGAAGGGTGTGTGGGGGGGTTATAAGAGCCATCGATGAGGGGTTTTACGTTTTTTTTGGGGGGTGGAGGCCCGCCACTTCACCCAGCTCACGATTCCTTGGAGTGCCTTCTTTTTTATGGCTTCTGGAGGAGGTCGTCAGGAACACTAACGCCATCTGTGTATCTTAAGGACCCTCGCACACTCGCATTATGGCTTTCTCCGTGTCACTCTTCATCCCTTAAACCCACCAGTCCACCACTACACTGCTCTCTCTCTCTCTCTCTCTCTCTCTCTCTCTCTCTCTCTCTTATTGTTTTGATCCCTACTTCTTATGTTAATGAAACACATACGCATGTTCATATAAAAACACCACCACATATATGAGCATATCATACACTCATTACACCCACACACAAATTATATATATATATATATATATATAAGAGAGAGAGAGAGAGAGAGAGAGAGAGAGAGAGAGAGAGAGAGAGAGTGTATGCTTTTTGTTTGTTTACTCATATATTGCGGCACACACGTCCATCCATATTTTCTTTTAGCTAGCCCTTTTCTAAATCAGTATACTATTTTCTATCCCACACTATAGTATTTGCCTTCAAAATATGTTACTTCCCCCATTGTTATTCTCGCTCGCTCCCTCCTCCTCCACCTCCACCACCTCCTCCTCCAATTCCCTGTCTGTCTCCCAGCATGGTACCATCCCCTCTCTCTTTCTTCCTGACGACGGCCTGGTAATATGAAGCCATTGTGAGCACCTGCGGCTCCGTATTGGAAGTATGGGCAAATGGAACCCAATATTCATCCCGCGTGGTGGTTAGCATATTGGATAGACATGAAGCTCAGGACACAAGGCACGAGGAGGCACATTTACGATATTATCTCCAAAGTCGTCAGGGTTCTTTTTTTACTCGGATATTGATGCGGGGCTGAACCTCGACATTCCATCAGATGGGGCATCGGGATATCATTGCAGTTAGGGCCAATTATTGCTTTAATGTGAGAGGATTCTAAATTATGTTTGTTTTGTCTATAATGGTTTGTTTTAATTGGTTCGTGTGAGGATGAGTATAATACCTTATAGCTCTGATCTGATTATTGAACTTCACATCTGTTTATTCGTTCTAATTTGCTAATTTCAAATTGATTTTCTTTATGATGTATACAATTTAATTAAATAAACATATCTCTTATATAGCCACCTTGATTAGATCTCGTTCATTCTTATTTAGCTTTCTCAATTTAATTGAACTTCTCAATTTAATTGAACTTTTCTTTTATAGCCTTTGTAGAAAAAAATAATTTCTTTTTTAGCTCTCTTAGTTAAATCAATTTCTTCTCAAATAGTCTTCCTAATTATATTACTGCAGTTTTACTCATATTTATCTTTTGTGATTAAACAGATCGTCATCTTGTATACCCTCCTTAATGAAAATATTTTTTCTATTCAGCTTTTCCAGGCACTTTAAAATCAGCAAACACAATTCAATGCTATATATCAGTATACAGACATACTAGTGTACGCGATCCGTTAAAAAGTGCTGATAATATTTAGATAAATGTGCAAGTTTATCCTTCAACTCTTCCCACCCCCTCCCCCTTCCATAGCTACAACCCCTCTCACCAGAGTACGACTACTCCCTCTCTCTCCTCCTACCCAAGGGAAGGGGGAGAGATCGAGTAGATATAAGTCTGGTAATGCCACAAAGCGAGACCCGAGATTAGGCCTACTTGCCTGTGGTGGCATGGTTTGAAGCGACCTGGCCTTTCATTTGCAGGGGCTAGGGTTCGATCGCAAGTATGAGGTAGAAATTAATTTCTTTTTGAACAAGATATTGTGTTGATTTTCATCAATATATATATATATTTATATATATATATATATATATATATATACAGTATATATATATATATATATACATATATATATATATATATATATACATATATATATACATATATATATATATATATACATATATATATATATATATATATAAATACACATAAATACACATACATAAAGAGATAATTAAGGAGAAATAGGTAGATAAAGAGAGAGATCCTCTTTTCATCCTAACTCATTTAGAAAACATATTAAAGCTAAACTTTCCTTAAATAATGAGGAAGATTTATTCAGACTGCATTTTTGCAATTAAGAGTTTTTGATCCTTCATGGACCTCGAGGGTCTCTGAGTCTTTAATAAGATTATTATTTATTAATCATCTTTTTAGCAGAGCTCATTTGGCCATGTAAGAAAGAAATCCGGGATTTAAAAATCCTCAGGTTCTTTCAAGGATCGTGCATTAATTGGAATTCCTAATTCTGATCTCTAATCTCGAATATTAATCCTTGACTTTTCAATTCCTGGGAATGGTAATGTTAATTGCGTATCAGATATTTACTCAAAATAGATAATTATTTTTATTTTATCGTTTTTAGATCTACAATATACTCTCCCT
>NC_090730.1:174447518-174455018 GCF_036898095.1 Palaemon carinicauda
TTAGTGTACCTCTCGGGGTACCACCTCTCACTACGGTTTGACTGCTTCCTTTTCTACCTGCTGTTCAGCGTAACATGCAAGAAATATATTTATACATTTAGCCAGGCACATGTTCTTTAAGACATAAGGGAGGATATTCGATATTACGTCCGATTTTAACTAATTTACGCTTTTCATATAATTACAATAAAGATTATGAACCCAAAGTATATATTTAAATGATTATATGATATGTTTATATATATATTTTTTTTTCATAACAAGAAAGGTCATTGATCTCAGAAGTTAACACTTCATAAAAGATTGACAGTAAACTGCTTTCACAAAACATTCTAGTAAACTGACAAATTGAAATCATATCCATTGACTTCGATAACTAAAAGATAGTATAGGTGTAGCTTAGCGTGTCTTAAAAGGTGGCCTGATTCTTACTAAAAGAATTATTGAGCATTTCTAAGAAATTCCAAACAACTGATTATTCCAACACTATTTTTAAACCAATTCAAAATAATTATTAAGTTACCCAGCTGGGAAACTCTCCAAATACTGTACATTCACAACCCTAGAAAAGGAAAGTTTTGGTGAACTTTCATTATATGATATCCTGACTACTTGAATCTTTATAAAAAAGAAAAAGAAATCTGTTGGCGATTATAATTATTCTAATTACTTTTCTTTCAAACTCCTAACGAAATAACTACCTAGGTAAGACTCTTATTATAAACTAAAGAATAAAACTTATAATATAACATTCTAAAATAGTTACCATAGAATATTTGAAACAGATTAACTTCAACAATTAATCCCTGAAATTTTCACTAATCTGAGTAAAATTGTGGCCTGAATGGTGTTCACAATAAACAGAAAAGCTGCAAACAAACAGACAGGGGGAAAACATAACCTACGCCTAACTGCGTTGGCAGAGTAATAAAGTTATGAAAAACTGTTCTGTAGGTATAGCAATCGTTATTTTTGTCTTAATAATAAGGTAGTTTACACAGGAATATGTATATAGAGGAGAGAGCAAAAACACTTATTGCAACGGAGCAGTAAATTCTGAGGAAATAGTCAACTCATATTTAGGTGTTTGCATAATTAAACAATGAAGCCAGGTCTTGGGTTCTCATTAACGTCTGAGGAAGTCATCTGGGAAATATTTTGGAATCATTTATGTTTTTGAGAATAAGAACATTCAGAAATATATTACAATTCGAAATATATCAGAATGAGGAAGAAAATTTCCTATTTCCTATAGGGAGATGAAGGAATTAAGAGATATCTATATAAATATGATAGTATTTTTGCATAATTAAACAATGAAGAGAGGTCTTGGAGTCCAACATCTGAAAGTCAGGTGGGAAATATTTTCAAATCAATTTATGTTTTCACTAACAAGAACCTTCAGAAATAGATTTGAAATCGAAATATATCAGAGAGGAAGAATATTTCCTATTTCTTAGAGGAGAGGCTTGAATTTTGCAATAATAATCAAAATATGTTAGCGTATTTGCATAGTTGAACAATAAAACGAGAATCTTAGATTTTCATTAACGTCTTAGAAAGTCATGTGGCGAATATTTTGATATAATGTGTGATTTTACGAATAAGAAACTTCAGAAATAGATTTGGATTCGAAATATATCAGAGAAAGGAAAAATATTTCCTATTTCTTAGGGGAGAGGCATTAATATTGCAATATCTATTGAAATACGTTAGTATTAGGAGCTTTGATTAAATGAATCACAATGGTAAAAGACCAGAGGACGAGGGAATAATTCAGGCTGATTTTTCATCATCTGTAGACTTCAATCGACCTTCTTGCATAACGAAATACGTTCAATGATTACTCATTGCACTCCTAAAGCTTTGCCTTCTTCTTCTCCCCATGTGCAAAATCCTCAACCCCTTTTGCTTCATTCCATTTCCTTTGATAGCAAAGGCAGTTCAAACGAAACCACATTTCCATGAAACCCAACATTAAAAGGAGTTGCAGAAACTTATCAAGCTTCCCGGTGAGCCCTTTGGGAAAATAAAAATAACATCTGCGAAAGGATGAGACGTCTAATCTCAGCTTCCAATCTTCCTCTGGGAAGACCTTAAAGGATCGTGACACTAATTACCTTATTACCTTATTACTGTACAAGATTACATTTCCCTTTTGGGGAGGGGCTAGGTAAGAAACAAGGTAAGGTTTTATAGATCTCTCCCTCTTCTTAATCACATTAACATCAGGCAAAGTGTGGCTTCTTCCCTTTATTTACTGACTGCGTGGGTTCTTGTGTAGGATAGCATATTATGAATTTCCTTAATCTCTCTCTCTCTCTCTCTCTCTCTCTCTCTCTCTCTCTCTCTCTCTCTCTCTCTCTCTCTCTCTCTCTCTCTGTATATGTATATGTATATGTATATGTATATATATATATATATATATATATATATATATATATATATATATATATATATATATATATATATATATATGTATATATATACATACACACACACACACGTATATATATATATATATATATATATATATATATATATATATATATATATATATATATATATATATATATAAATACAAAAGAGCAATAACAAATGTAGGCATATCTAGTCAACTGCAGGACAAAGGCCTTAGACATATCCTTATATCTTTACAAATATACATATATATATATATATATATATATATATATATATATATATATATATATATATATATATATATATATATATATATATATATATATATATATATATAGACAAAGATGAAAAAAAAAATCTATCCATAACAATATAATCATATAAAGCGTATATATCTTTATGGAAAACTGTATTATATATGAAATATTTCAATGTGATTTAACCTTTTTTATCTTATTTCCCACCAGGTAACATTAAAATCCCAAAAGAATTAAGAAATAGAAAAAAACGAATCCAAAACTCGAATGAGAATAATTTCCCAAGTCTTTTGTTTCAAAGCCACATTTAATGCATGGTCGAATATCCGGATTAATTCGTCCGGATAATACGAAAGTTCCATGGAGTATGAAACAGTTATCCGACGTTAAGAAAAAAAAAATGGAAAATGAGATATCAAAAGGAGATATGCCATCTAGCATTATTCCAGTCTTTATGGACACTTGACATAAGGTTCACTACGAGCCAAATCGTAGAAATTAGTCGATGCTCCCCCGTTTTACGACCAGCTGGGACCGTCGTAAGCCACATTGGAGACGGACGGTGTGGTTTTAGTGCGCCTCAAATTCAGCTTCATTGAATTTCGTCGCGGTCTTCATCGTCCTCGTCATCATATCTATCCTCTTCATCTTTTGCCGTTATATTTCAGTTCATCTTTATCATTTCATTTGTTTTCGTATTTAACTTTCCCTGTTACTGTATTTTTAGCCTTTGTTTCTTCATTTTTATTATTTTCTTTCACTTCAATTTTATCACATCCTTCTTCATCTATATCATTTAATTTTTACATTTTATTTTTTAGCTTTCTCTTTATCATTCCACTGTCTTCATGTTTATCAAGTATTTCATATTTTTATCATGTAATTCATATTATTATTATCATTTCCTTCCTTATATTGATCATGTCCTTCCTCTTCACCTTTCTCATGTACTCAATATTTATTTTGATAATTTTGTTCCACCTCTTTATCATTTCCCTCCTTTTTAACGATATATATATATATATATATATATATATATATATATATATATATATATATATATATATATATATATATATATATATATATATATATATATATTTGTCTTTACCGTTTCCTTCCTCTATCATTTCCTTCATCTTCCTCCTTATAATTTCCTTCCTCTTCCTCCTTATAATTTCCATCCTCTTCCTCTTTATAATTTCCTTCCTCTTCCTCCTTATAATTTCCTTCCTCTTCCTCCTTATAATTTCCATCCTCTTCCTCTTTGTAATTTCCTTCCTCTTCCTCCTTATAATTTCCATCCTCTTCCTCTTTGTAATTTCCTTCCTCTTCCTCCTTATAATTTCCATCCTCTTCCTCCTTATAATTTCCTTCCTCTTCCTCCTTATAATTTCCATCCTCTTCCTCCTTATAATTTCCTTCCTCTTCCTCCTTATAATTTCCTTCCTCTTTATCATTCCCTTCCAATTCCTCTTTATCATTCTCTTCCCCTTCGTCTTTATCCTTCTCTTCCCCCTCCTCTTTATCATTCCCTTCCCCTTCCCATTTATCATTCCCTTCGTCTTTATAATCCCCTTCCTTTTTTTCCTTCCCTCTACCTTCCTCTTTATCATTCCCTCTCCCTTCCTCTTTATCATTCCCTTCCAATTCTTCTTTATTATTCCCTTCCCATTCCTCTTCATCATTCCATTCCCCTTCTTTTTTATATTCCCTTCCTCATCATCATTCCCGTATTCTTCTTCTCTATCATTCCCTTCAAATTCCTCCATATCATTCCATTCCCTTTCCTCTTTATCTTTCCCTTCCTACTCCTTCACATCATTCCCTTCCTATTCCTCCATATTATTCCCTTCCTATTCCTCTCTATCATTCCTTTCCACTTCCTCTTTATCAATCCCTTCCCTTCCTCATCATCATTCCCGTATTCTTCCTCTGTATCATTCCCTTCTCCTTGCTCTTTATATTCCCTTCCCTTTCCTCTTTAGCATTCCCTTCCTATTCCTCCATCGTTTTCTTCTCCATCATCATTATCCGCCAGTTCCACCATGCCTTTTAGGCTTCTCATATCTGAATATTCCGAATTGAATAGTAAGGAGAAACCCTTTCTGCTAACATTTTCTTTTATTACCTAAGAGATCCCGGGATATCATAGTTACCCAACGCATTAAATAATTTAATGGACATTTTCTTTCTTCAGAATTGTGTTTTTATTACACAATTACGATCATGAATGTTTAACATATGGAAACACGAGCCAAGAAATTCGATGGGATATATGATATAAAAGAGAATTGGGATAAGCTGAAAAACTGTGAAGTCACCTTATAAGGTACTTAAAATACGGAAGGGAAGTCTATTCATACACTTTTGAAATATTTAAAGTTATTATTTATTGCAAATGTGTCAAGTGCATAACACAGGGCTCTTCCTCTTCAATAATCAGCTTCTCCTCCATACCTTACTGTAAGTAGGTCAAGACAAGAAAAACCAAGTATGACAACCATATCAAGGCTGGATAATCCTATCCACTATGTACACTAAACCCACGAACAACCTTCAGTAGAGTTGCGAAACCACGTAGTCCATCCGAGCAAGAAGAGATTGAAGTCAATGCTTAGGAGAACGTGACTTTTCTCCACAAATCCTCCACTAAGGCGAGTCGAGGTCGAGACGATGACGAACAATTCAGTCGTAGGAAGCAGAGTACATCCAGGTGGCCACCAATTACGCCGTCCAAATTATGGAACCAAGGGAATAATTCACAAATGCCTCTTGAGGGACCCTTGATTCTTAATCAAATTATCAGAGCCTCGTCCAAGACATCCTCCAGGAGGACTGGCTCACACAGACGATGGGAGACGGGCTCAATGGCATGTGGTGGGTCCTACCAAGGACCGTCCGAACTGACCAGACTGGCAGAACTGCCTCGACTGCTGAGACTGCTTGGACTGCTAGTACTGCTGGTACTGCTGGTACTGCTGGTACTGACTTCTCACGCATTCACCGGTCTCGAAGTTTCCTCGTAAACAACAAAAAAGGAGGAGTCAACAAT
Organism: Palaemon carinicauda; assembly: GCF_036898095.1. Lineage (NCBI taxonomy): Eukaryota > Metazoa > Arthropoda > Malacostraca > Decapoda > Palaemonidae > Palaemon > Palaemon carinicauda. The sequence continues at coordinate 174,453,255 of NC_090730.1, forward strand.
TTGCCAATCATAACTATGGCAGCAGGAAGGACTGTAAGCTGTACCAAGTATATTTTTCTTATTTTGGTAATACTGAAATCCCATATTTACGAATCCTTCCTGCCGCTGTAGGCAAGTACATTAAAAATTTATTCATTCTGTATAGTCCTGGGGAGAAGATGGAAACTTTTTCCATAAAAAAAAAGTTTTCATCCGCTAATAAATGTACAAAATATGCATGGACATACAGTAAAATTTAAAATTAAAAACAAAACATGAATTAGTGAAGCATTTGTCTTGTCCTTGCCTCACTGGCTTCTGCAGCTTTCCTGCGGGGACGTGAGGATTTACCCAAGAAATTATTTTCAGGGGAAAGACTGTCAGGACAAAAATGAGTGTTCTCCAACATGGGGATAAGATTAGTAACATGAATCTTGGTGGTCTGACCGGTTTTTCCCTTCTTGACCAAAGCATGGGTAACCTCACCCAGATCATTAACAAAAATCTTCAAAATTATTCCTAATGGATAATTACTTCTTTTAGTATATTCTTCCTTTATTAGAACGATATCTCCTACTTTTGTCAGTTTGTGCGAGATGGGACGATACCGACTTTTTCTATCAACAGCTTGATGAATAAGAGTACCTAAAAATTCACTATGGTAGGTATCTAACAATGCATCTCGGACTTTACATAATTTTATATAATTTTTAGAAATATCTAAAACATGACAATTGGTAGGATGAAAATCTGGATCCTCTGGAAAAGGCTGTAACTCAGGAATCAAATTTAGTGAAGTCAACTCATATCCTCTGATAAGCTGTTCAGGTGTTATAGGCTCTGGTACATAATCAATGTAGTCATCTCTTAAAGCCTCTTTAAAGGCTATCGGTCGTCTGTTAACGAGATGTATGATATTACACACGAGAAATTCGAAATCATATAATGAAAGTACATTGTTTTTTATAGCTCCAAAGATTAATCGTTTTACCATCTTAACGCATACTTCGACCAAAGAACCTAGCTGGCTGCAACCCTTAAAATATTGCTGAAAGGATAAAGGTTTCACATAGTTTTCTTCAAAATACAATCTTGTCTGAGAGTCATTGATGAATGAGCTTATAATATTAGCACCTGCTACCAACTGCGTTCCTAAATCACTGATACACAACTGGGGTATGCCATATTCAAAACAATGTAATTGGAAACCTCTAAGAAAATCCGATACATTCAAACTTCTGCAGACCTTTAGATTAATGGCCCTTGACCAAGTACAAGTTATGCACAATAACCATATTTTCTGTGTCGCCTTTTCATTTTTCACGTTGAAAGGTCCTAAATAGTCAACAAAAACATTTGCAAAGGGAACTCTAGGAGGATCTGATCGGAAGTCTCTATAAGAATTTTGATTTAATTTTATGGTACGATTATTAAATCTTCGACAATGAATGCATTGCTTGAGAGCTTTTTGGACAACTGAAAAATGTTTAGGAATATAGTAATACCTTCTAAGCTCAGTTAACACAGAATAACAACCTGAATGTAATAATTTTACATGTGCGTCCCAAATAATCAACTTGGTTAAATGACTGTCTGGATGTAATAGCACTGGAAATTTGACGTTAATGTTATAATTCCACTTCTTGAACTTACTTTTCACTCTTAAAATACCCTGTTCATCCATAAATAAATTTAACTGTGTTATGATCGGAGGAATCTCTTTCTTAGAATTCATACCAGTTTGAAAATAAGAATATACCTCAGGGAAATACTTACATTGTTCAA
>NC_090730.1:174480315-174490315 GCF_036898095.1 Palaemon carinicauda
CGATCGAAGAAAACTTGCGAGATAGAAAACTCACGTCCAGTTTTGGAACACTGACGGATGGCCTGTCCAGACAAACAGCCTACGTTTAGGATTTCCGAATGTATAAGGAAACAGAAAACATGAAATTATTAGAACAAAGATAATGCCAATAACGACATAGATGATGATGACAGAAAAGCAGGAGCGTATGGTATATCCAGGCAAACATAATCAAAAGATATGAGTTATATAGCAACAACGAATGTAGCCGTTTCTATTCCACTGTAGGACAAAAGCCTCAAACATGTCCTTATACATATCTGTGGTTTGGCCAGTTTTGATCGCCAATCTGGCCAACTGCGGAATGGTGATGGTGAAAAAACTATTGTCTGATCACTCACAACAAACTAACCTAGTATGGGTTGTCCTCACTAGTACTTTGCTGATTATGGCACTAAATAAACCCCCTCACCACGCTAAGGTATCCTCACTCATAAAAGGAAAGGCTTATATGAAGTACTTTCTAAATCAGTATGATAAGGGAGATTTACGAATGCAAGAAAAGGAAGCTACAGTCCTATCAATGGAATAAACTTAAGGTAAAATAAGCAGCTTCAACATAATAATTAACTAGGCCACACTATTCTATCTTATTTCTCTTCCGATCGTTTTTTAAAGTTTATATTTTATAAATTTATATGGAAGATTTATTTAAATGTTATTGTTCTTAAAATTTTCTAATTGTTAATTTCTTGCAATTTACTTATTTCCTAATTTCCTTTCCTCACTGGGCTTTTTACCCTATTGAAGCCCTTGGGCTTAAAGCATCCTGCTTTTCCAAGTAAAGTTGTAGTTTAGCCAGCAATGATATTAATATTGGTAACGTTTATAAAGTGGAGAAAAGTAAAAATGGATTGTAGAAGTGTCAACACTCCTTCCATCCAATGTTACTGACTGATATTGTCCATTCAATAGAAATGACGTGACCTGCCCTCTGTCGGGGAGGAGACTAAACATTGTCCAGAAATATTAAGGGGAAGACCAAACACGCAATTCTCCTATCGCTCTCGGGGAGATTTGTGCATCTGGACCCGATAGCGCTTGTCATAAACCCACAGCGATGAGAGATGGTTCGTTCGCATGTGAGGGGGGAACGGGGAACGAACCCCTGTGTGAAAACATTCAACATTACGAATGTTTCGTTGTATCCTCCCTCCCCTTCTTACGTATGTGAATGGATTGATGTTTATAGCTTGCGTCTCTCTGGTTTTTGGATGCTCAATCAATCAATAAATAAGTAAATAAATAAATAAATGAAAATAAATTACATACATATATATTATATATATATATATATATATATATATATATATATATATATATATATATATATATATATATATATATATATATATATGTATGTATGTATGTATCTATCTATCTATATATATATATATATATATATATATATATATATATATATATATATATATATATATATATATATATATATATATATATATATATATATATATATATATATATATATATATACATATACTGTACATACTTACGTACACATATATATATATATATATATATATATATATATATATATATATATATATATATATATATATATATATATACATATAAATATACAGTATACACTCCTGAATAAAAAAATTATTTTCATAAAATCTTAAAACAAACTTTTCTACATTTAAGAAATATCTCACGATACGGAAAACGTTTTCAAGATGACAAGCTACACAACTTCTCCCTTGAGAAGGGAGATTTGTCTTCACAATTCACTATTCAAAACCAAAGGCTAACTCAGTTCTTGGGTCACCTGGATAGAATATAGATCAGCTGGAATGTAGACGAGTTCCAGAATATCTGGATGTCCGGAAAATAGATCTGGAAACGCGGTCGCTGGAAAAGCTGTCGCTGGAAAAACGGTCGAAGGAAAACTTGTGAGATAAAAAACTCGACGTCCAGTTTGGAACATTGATGGATAGCCTTGGCAGACAAACAGTTGGTAGTTTCATTTTATCAGTGACTTGGAATGCCGGAAGTTTGATCTTATCAGAATAATATAAAGATAATACCAATAATAAGTTAGATGATGATGATAGTAGAAAATTAGTGTAAATAAAAGTTCAGAACTTATGTACATACAAGACAAAAGTGAGCGGTATATACTTTTTATTTTTAAACTTTACTTTAAGGGTAATTTTACTGGTCTTATACTACATTGGGACTCTACTCTCTACATGACCTTCGAAGTCATTTTAGCATATACATTCAGAGGCATTCATCATTTTAACTCGCAATTTGCTCGTTTATTGTCATATCCACATAGTCGAAGCACGAAAAAAAAAAAAAAAAACTTAAGCTGTCATTTGAAAGCCTTAATGTATTCAGTCTTTCAGATGTCTAGTGGAAACTTATTGTATAGTCTTGGGACGCATATTTGAAAGAACTAGAACCTACAATAGACATATATCTTAGTGATATATTAAATTACACGTTTAAAGTCATTAGAAAATGGTTGAAAAGAAGAAACAAGAATGATATTAGAAGAAAAATAGAAGCATTGACCAATGGTAACTGAAGTATAAGGAAATAAAGTAGGAAGAAAGACAGACTTGTACTGCATTCGTCCAATCCCATTGACTGACATTGTTTATTCGATGCACGTGACGCAACTTGGCTTGAGTCACGGGAAACATTGCAACGTCCAGAAAAAAAAATCATGGCAAGACCAAACGCCAATTCATCTCTTGTTCTTTGGAAATTTGTATATCAGGGACTGGAAATGCCCAGTGCTGTATTAACCTATGGCAGGGCCGAGATTTCAAACTCTTCTGTTGTAAAATTTATCACTGTGAATATTAAAAAAGAAGTAAATAATCCAAAGGTTTAACAGTTGACGCTAAAAGTAAAAAGTTGCTCAGGTAATATCTTTTGATCGGCTCTCTCTCTCTCTTGCTTGGTCCCCAGGTTTCAGCTTAGTCAGCCTTAGGAGTAATATAGCAAAGCCAATCCTTGTCATTGACCTAAATCACAGAGATGAAAATCTCCTGGGATAAACGAACCTCGATATAGAAATACTCAGAAGCAAGTATGTTTTAATCCCTCTTCCCTTCCTACATAGTGAATGGATGTTTAAAAATTGCTTCTTACTGGTTTGCAAATAATACGGAAACACCCAACAATAAATGTAGAAAAGTGAATTTATTTATGATGTTATCATGAAAACTCTCTGCAGGACAGTCTGTCCGAATAGAAACTATCTTCGATTTTTTGACGTCATCAATACATACATACATACATACATATATATATATATATATATATATATATATATATATATATATATATATATATATATATATATATATATATATATATATATATATATATATATATATATATCACTCAAATGATTTTCCTACCTAATCCAGCAACAAGTATGCAGCATTTACATATCCACTACAGCTTGCATTCCGTCAGGTGGTCTCTCCACTTGAGCATGATCTCGAATTGTCTAAAACACTATAAATTATCTCTCTACTTATATAGGTCATATTACTACACCCATCATGTATCTCTATCTTCCTTTGAATTAACTTCACATGTATTTATGGAAAGAATAATAATGTGATTAACACTGATACAGAAAAAGAGCAACATGGTTAGGTATAGAATATTGTAACAACATGTAAGAATACAGAGATGGACATGGGCAGGACATATAATGAGAATGACAGATAATATATGGGCATTAAAAATAACTGAATGGGTCCCCTGAGATTACAAACGAAGCAGGAGAAGGAAGAGTATATGATGGCTTAACAAGCTTAGAAAATTTGCAAGTATAGACTCGAGTATAAGAACCATAAGTAGACGCTATTAATAACTGAATGGGTCCCTGGAGATTATAAATGAAGCAGGGGAAGGAAGAGAAGACGATGGCTCAACAAGCTTACAATATTTGCAATTATAGACTGGCTTAGAAGGATCATTAACAAGCGCAAGTTGAAAGACATGTATGAGGCCTTTGTTCTGCAGTGGACTTGTAACGCTGATGATTATGATGATTGCAATACACCATCTTTTTTTTCACTTCACAATTCACTTCCATGATAAGAGAGGTTACTCAAACATACCGTAATGAATCTTAATTATTACTTTTATAAGCGTGGCTCTTCTCCTCCAAACGTTCTGCTGATTACTAATCTTTTAACTTCAAATATTTTTTCTCATCTATTCTCTCGACCTATTATCCATAAACAGTCTTGTCCAAATTTATCAATTATGTCTTTCAATGAGTCGCTGACCTTTCTTGCAACATATTCTGGTTTTCAATTACATCTTTTCATTTTATACAATTATCATTGATATTTTAACTTCGAAAGTTATAAAAGATTAGCTGCCTAAGTACTTTATTACTTTCAAATCTTCCAAATATTTATAAATACGTAATGATTTGAGGTCTAGCCGATTTGCTATCAATTCGTAAGGGATTGTGGACATTAACAGTTAATACTTTCAATAGCGGAGGCCATTTAACATATACATTGACTTAAAATGGCTTTATAGAAGTACTATTTCAATATGCTTCTAGTTTTATCATTTTAATACATGAGTTAACAAAGAAATTATTGGTCAATGTGATAGAAAATATAGTTTAGATACCCATGAAACTCAGAGTACTTCAGTTTTCTTTGAATAATTCGTTTTCTTCTTTATTGTTATCGGTAGCTACGTCATGAGCAATACTATATATTTCAGAGAGTTAACCTGATTACTTTTACATTCTAATCGGTTTTCATAATCTCCAAAGTACAGATTTGCATTTAATTTACAGGTTAGGCTATTTGCTTAATTTCAGAGACCATTATTTTGTTTTCTGGATGGGAGAACAACCTATTTTGAACAAGTATTTGGTATTTTAACAGATATATGCTAGTTATCAAATACCCAAACTTATATACAGCTCTTTTAATAATCTAAGAAATAATAAAAATCATATAGGAATTAAACAAACTGTAATATTTCCCATCTAATATCATGGTCAGAAAATACCAACATGACGTTATCATTTGAGAAGCGTTGAAGGTCTAATCACCTAAGTGGCTCTATTCTCCTAGCTAATATTGTTTAAATAATTAGAAAATTGGCCATCTCTAGTTCCTGACATAGTATGATGTTTATTCCCTGTAAAAATAGTTACTAAATTGTCAAAGATATCACCGCCGGTGTGTTGCTTTTAACATTATATGTGAACATTGATAGTTTTAAGCCAATAAAAAATATTCCTCAAAACATATAAATATTTGTCTGTAAATAATTATAAGATATCTTCAAGATAAATTTTCCTTCCACTAAGAAACTAAAACAACAGAAAATGCTTCCATTTCTATTTGACTGAAGAACAAAGGCCTCAGGCATTTCTTATGTATGGAGTTCGCCTAGTTTTCATCAACACACAGGCCAGTGCAGGTTTGAGATGGTGGGAGACTTTTGCCCTATTGCCTAAACCAAACCAACTTCCTATGGGTGACCAGGACAAATACAGCTTTGTTGATCATGATGATACACAAAGCCTCTCACCCCATTAAGGTATCCCCACACAAAGGTAATACCCCGATCACAACTACAAATGGATTACACGGATGGCTGTGGATGAATCAACTGCAGTCATCCGCATTAAATCCGTACTCTTAGCGTAAACTGTCCATGACAAAAGTTGCGATTGTGTGCATCATCTGCCAGAAGCCGCCACCAAATTTTACAAATGATCACTTCCTCCAGCGGATTGAAAAATCCAAGCAGATGAACAACATCCGAGAAAGTAAGGATGGTGGGTGAGACAGTAAGGGTGGTGTTCGAGACATTAAGGGTGGTGTTTGAGACAGTAAGGCTGGTGGTTGAGACACTAAGGGTGGTGGTTGAGACAGCAAGGATAGAAGCTGAGACAGTAAGGGTGCTGGTTGAGACAGCAAGGGTGGTGTTTGCGACAGTAAGGGTGGTGTTTGAGACAGTAAGGTGGTGGTTGAAACAGCAAGGTTGGAAGCTGAGACAGTAAGGGTGCTGGTTGAGACAGCAAGGGTGGTGTTTGAGACAGTAAGGGTGCTGGTTGAGACAGTATGGGTGCTGGTTGAGACAGCAAGGGTGGTGTTCGAGACAGTAAGGGTGGTGGTTAAGACACTAAGGGTGGTGGTTGAGACAGCAAGGATAGAAGCTGAGACAGTAAGGGTGGTGGTTGAGACAGCAAGAATGGAAGCTGAGACAGTAAGGGTGATGGTTGAGACAGCAAGGGTGGTGTTTGGGACAGTAAGGGTGGTGGTTGAGACAGTAAGAGTGCTGGTTGAGACAGTAAGGGTGCTGGTTGTGAAAGCAAGGGTGGTGTTCGAGACAGTAAGGGTGGTGGTTGAGACAGCAAGGATAGAAGCTGAGACAGTAAGGGTGGTGGTTGAGACAGCAAGGATGGAAGCTGAGACAGTAAGGGTGCTGGTTGAGACAGCAAGGGTAGCGTTTGAGACAGTAAGGGTGGTGGTTGAGACATTAAGAGTGCTGGTTGAGACAGTAAGGGGGCTGGTTGAGACAGCAAGGGTGGTATTTGAGACAATAAGGGTGGTGTTTGAGACAGTGAGGGTGGTGGTTGAGACAACAAGGATGGAAGCTGAGACAGTAAGGGTGCTGGTTGAGACAGCAAGGTAGTGTTTGAGACAGTAAGGGTGGTAGTTGAGACAGTAAGGGTGGTGTTTTGGACACATAAGGTGGTGGTTGAGACAACAAGGTTGGTGTGTGAAACAGCAAGGTTGGTGTGTGAGACAGCAAGGTTGGTGTGGGAGACAGCAAGTGTGGTGGTTGAGACAATAAGGGTGGTGATTGAGACAGTAAGGGTGGTGATTGAGACAGTAAGGGTGGTGATTGAGACAGAACAGGAGTCAGTGAAGGTACCAGGTACAGTACAAAGAGATTGAACGCAACATATAAGGAGCGGCAGCTGATCTGAAGGAAGACTGTAAAATCGGACCCAAATAATTTGGCACCATATATGGGGAGTGGAGGACGTCTGTATTGTGTACATAGAGTAACAATATATTCTTACTGTATTCACAGTTCCCATAATGCATATTGGCTCAAACCAATATTGAGAAAATAACATAGATGGAGATTGAATCTCAAGTTCTTCAGATCAATCATTATATTTGATTCACTGTTTGACGAATACCCGCCGGAGGCAAGATACGAAAAAAGCTACATAAAAGAAATAACAATCATTGAGGGACTTTTTCGTGGTAGGATTCAATTAAGTTTTTATCTAAGACCCCGCTAAAACTGAGATCACATGAGTTTTCTCTAAAGATGACGTCCTGCCTCAACCAAGTAAAATGGGTAACTATGCTAACCTTTAGATGCTCTAAAATCGTCCCTTCAAAAACCTACTACTACTACTACTACTACTACTACTACTACTACTACTACTACTGTGGTGGTAATAGTAGTAGTAGTAGTAGTAGTAGTAGTAGTAGTAGTAGTAGTATCCAGTTTACGTTACAATCATCATTAAAAAAGAATGTCTAGCCCAAGTTTTTCGCTTATATAAGTAGCCCAATGAAAAATAAAAAGTCTAATGAATATAAAGTAGCATCAGAGCAATAAAATTGATATGTCCCATAGAAAGTTAAGTAACACAGTAAAAATAAAATGTGTTCTAGCAACAAGTCTAAATTTGATACAGAATCTCATATTAGAAATTACCTAATATAAAGTGGTGTGAAACAATATCCAAAACCTTACAACATTAGAGATTCAGCATAAGGTAAGGTAAATAAGTCTCAATAAATCTTGAAAAGCTAACATACCGGTAATTAAATAAACTCACTTCATATGTATTTCACAAGTGAAGATACAGTTTGCCAGAAAAAGAACACATAGCTTTATAATTTTAAGTACCCAATTAATGCACACACTGGGATCATAACATCCTACTTTTCCAACTAGGGTTAAAGCTCAACTAATAATGATAATAGTAATAGATGAATAGATACTTTGTAAAAAGTGCGAAGTCTACTGTATTTCTTATATATACAACTAATATAACTGGATTTTTGATACCCCAGATTTTTAGACACGGCTTAGTGTTATGCATAACTTAATAATAAAAATGAGAATAATGATGATGGGCATGATGATGAGATGATGATGATCATGATGATGGTGATGATAAATAATAATGCTAAAGGCTAAATGCTAAATGGAAATGGTAAATGGTAAATGTAAAGGATAAAGGATAAAGGATAAAGGATTAAGAATAAATGATTAAGGATGAAGATAATAATAATAATAATAATAATAATAATAATAATAATAATAATAATAATAATAATAATAATAATAATAATAATAATAATTTGGATGAGATCATGGTGAGGGATAGATGGAGATTGTTTGGCCATGCTCTGCTCAGTCCCCAAGAGAGATTAGTTCACCAAATTCTCAACTGGGCTGCACAAGGAACTAGAAGAGTTAGAAGACACAGGCCTACGTGGCTAAGGACTAGGAAGCATGAAGGAGGAGATGGTGAAATGATAAGTTTTGATTTAAAAGCTCCGACACGCCTGGAGAAATCTAACCGAGGTACTCTGCGTCATAAGGCGTAGGAGATGGTGGTGATGATGATGATGATCCAAATGGAGCCAAGGCAATAAATCTAGGTTATTCCATTATACAACCTTAGTTGGGTAAAATATTACGGGAAAAAAAAAAAAAAACTTTTAGGACCTTATATTAAAATTTACTGCTGTCAAAAATATATCTCACCGCTATCAAAATAGAAAATAGCGAAAATTACGATCTATTGGAATTATGCATAAAACTATATCCCAGGATTTGATATATTAAAAAAAAAATTATTGCAAATGAATATAAACCTATATAGCATTGAGCATAGGAAAAGTATGTGCTTGTGTGCAATTTTTTTGTAACATATGCGTTCGTCTGTTTGTTACAATTCATCTTATATCATCTGATCCTGTTTGCCTATATGGCAAGATCTCTCTCTCTCTCTCTCTCTCTCTCTCTCTCTCTCTCTCTCTCTCTCTCTCTCTCTCTCTCTCTAATCAATAATGTTCACTTTTCATCAGAAATTCTTGAGTGGTACGCTTAGCTATACGTGAATAAAATTTTTAATTAGACTCTAATCTATGGATATTTGAAGAACTTTTTCTTTGAATAAATTCCAACATACACTATCATTCTAGAAATATGAATTTAGTCACTAAATGATAATTTTAACCTTTTAAAAGCTTTCTTTGTCTTGAGAGAGAGAGAGAGAGAGAGAGAGAGAGAGAGAGAGAGAGAGAGAGAGAGAGAGAGAGAGAGAGAGAGAGAGATTAAATTATCACTAAGTTTTAGGTCATCCGTTATATGAAGAATAAACCATCTATAATTACTCTACACTTATTTCTTGTATTGTAGACATGTTTAATTATACATTTTTGCAATTTGTATCGCCCTTTATTATCGTCTTTGAGAATATATTTTCTGCCTGCCATCGTAACTGAGATGTAGCCTATCATTGTGGGGTTTTGCCAGAAAGAAATATTTTTGTAAATATATATATATATATATATATATATATATATATATATATATATATATATATATATATATATATATACATATATATATATACATATATATATATATGTATATTTATATATATATATATATATATATATATATATATATATATATATATATATGTGTGTGTGTGTGTGTGTGTGTGTGTGTATGTGTGTGTGTGTCTGAGTGTGTGTGCACATTACCCAATAACAATATTTCTCGACACTTTTACAATCATTTACTTTTTTTCTTGGATGGGGTAGAGCCCGAGTTATCAGATATATAAAAGCTATTAGGATTCATTATGACACAAATTAAAGGCGGTACTCTTTGAGTCAAACCTAACTAGTATCAAATGAAATTACAGAAAGCTACC
>NC_090730.1:174500315-174512815 GCF_036898095.1 Palaemon carinicauda
AATAGAGGAATTGTAAATTCTTAAATTAATAATTATAGACTACAACAATCTCTTCATGCTTAGCACAAATCAGTCCAGAGGCAACGAATACAAATCGGAATTAAAAAGTTACACCACTTAAAGTGGTAATTTCTTTACATACAAAATAGCAAATACTAGGAATAGACTTCAAGCTGGTGTAGTGAACAGTAACACTGTAAAAGAATTCAATAATAATTTACACAAGATCCTAAAAATTCTCTAAACGTTTAAACAAAATCGCTCTATCCAGGAAAGGAAATGGAGTCTCCATGGATGGACTAAGTCTTTGCGACATCAAAATCTCTCTCTCTCTCTCTCTCTCTCTCTCTCTCTCTCTCTCTCTCTCTCTCTCGCTGTATGTGTATGAGTATGTAGAAAGAGGTCATTAACCCGCTACATATTCTATAAAGCAATATATAAAGTTATTTTTATTTGCAACGATCAGTATATACAAAATACCGATACAAGTGTTCGTAATTTAATCATATATGATACATCATCATCATCACTACATCCTACGCCTATTGACGCAAAGGGCCTCGGTTAGATTTCGCCAGTCGTCTCTATCTTGAGCTTTTAATTCAACACGTCTCCATCCATCATCACCTACTTCGCACTTAATAGTCCTCAGCTATGTAGGTCTGGGTCTTCCCACTCGTCTAGTGCCTTGTGGAGCCCAGCTAAATGTTTGGTGAAACAATCTCTCTTGGGGAGAGCGAAGACCATGACCGAACCATCTTCATCTACCCGTCATCATGATCTCATCCACTTATGGCACTCAAGTAATCTCTTATAGTTTCATTTCTTATCCCGTCCTACAATTCAACTCCTAATATCCTTCTGATTGCTTTAATATCAAATCTACTAAATCTATTGGAGATTGTTTCATTGTCATACCATGACTCATGTCCATAGACTAACACCGATCTCACTAAACTTGATATATAGTCTGATTTTTATATGTAATTTCAGGTGATTGATTTGATTTCCAAATTTTACTTAACCTAGCCATTGTCTGATTTTCTTTTTTCAATCTTTCACTGAACTCTAATTCTAAAGACCCTGTACTGGAGATCATAGTTCCTAAATACATAAAGGATTTTACCTCATTAATCCTTTCTCCTTTCAATGACATTTCATCTTCCATTGCATACTATGTTCTCATCCTCTTTGTCTTTCTTCTATTTATCTTCAGCCCAACCTCGTGTGATATTTCATGCATTCTGGTAAGCAAGCATTGCAAATCCTGTGGTGTTCTGCTAAAAAGGACAGCATTATCAGCATACTTTAGGTCTGCTAAATTCCTATCACCAATCCAGTCCATTCCTTCTCCACTATCTCTGACTCTTCTACACATTACAAAATTCATTAGGAGGATAAGAAACATAGGTGACAACATGTTAACTTGTAGTACTCTGCTGTTCACTGGAAATTCATTTGATAAGACCCCATCAACATTAACTTTGCACTTGCTATGCTCATGAGCAGACTTAATCAAATTTACATATTTATGAGGAATTCCATAACACAGGACTCTCCGTATCAAAGGCTTTTTCACAATCCACAAATGCCACCATACGGGGATTTCTATATTCTACACATTGATGTACAACATGTCTCAAAATAAAAAAGTGGTCAGTGCAACTTCTACCTTTTTTAAAGCCTGCTTGTTCTTCTCACAGCTTTTCATCAATATTTCTCTCCAGTCTCCTAAGAATAAGCATACTATATATTTTCATATCAATTGACATAAGTGTTATGCCTCGGTAATTATTGCAATCAGTCAAGTCTCATTTATTGGCTATTTTCACTAACACTCCTAACTCCCATTCATCAGGTTTTGCCACTTCATGACACATTCTATAAAATAATCTTGTAAGAAGTCTGGGAGTCACTTCCTTTTCAGCCAGCATAATCTTGGCAGTTATTCCATCGTATTCAGGGGCTTTCCATCTCTCTAGTTTTCTTTTACGATAGCTTCGACTTCAAACACTATGAATTCATTCATGGGCACATCAAGGTCTTCATCAACTTCAGGTATATCAATCAAATTATTTTATTCATATCTCCTATTCATAACCTCACTCCAGTGTTCCATCCAACGTCGTCTTTCTTCATCTTCTGTGGTTTTAACAGAGCCATCTCTCTTTATGATGGGTATACTATGCTGCTTCTATGCCCCAGTAGAGATTTCATTCCTAATTCTATGAGCAATTCTTACACCATAGCCAGTTCCTGATTTCAAAGCTTTTTCAGCCGCATCTGTTTTACTGTCTGAATATTCTCTCCAGTCATTCCTTGCTTTTCTTTTGACCTCACCATCAATACTGGAATACTTAGCATGCTGTACCTTCTAATTCTCATCACTTCTTCGAAAACTTTCAACAATCAATTTCTGTCTTTTTCTCCTTTCTATAGTGTCCCAAGATTCAATTGATATCCTTAGCTTTCCTCTTGTAACTGTGTGTCCCTAGACTTCACTACCAACTGACTGATAGACGTTCTTAATATCATATTCTTCATTAATTGTCTGTTCTTCTTCTCTCTAAGTCTCTAAGAGTGCAAATAGATTTTTACATTCAATTGCAAATGTTTCTCTGTGCTCTTCTAAAAACTTAGTCGTATCAAAGCTAGATATTCTATCTATCTTTCTGTTAGGCAGTTTCAGTTCTAATTCCAGTGTGGCAATAAGGAGCTATTAATCACTGTCAATATCTGCACCTCTATAGCTTCTTACATTTCTCAGAGTCCTCCTCCTCTCTTTATTAATGGCAATGTGATCTGTCTAATTTTTGTAATTGCTACATGGTGAAGTCCATGTATACTTGTGATTGATCTTCTGTTGAAAAAGAGTACCTCCAATGACAAGATTGTTTGCTGAACAAAAACTTATAAACTGTGCTCCATTTTCACTTGCAACTTCGCCAAGACCCTCGACACCCATAACATTTTCTCTACCTTGATCCTTTCTTCCAACTTTAGCATTGAAGTAACCAATCACTATTTTCATCTTTCTCTCCGGTATCTCATCTATTACACCCTGCAGTTCTTAATAGTATTCATCTTTCCTTTCTTCAGGGGAATCTTTAATTGGTGCATAGCAAACTATAAGACTCATATTGCACTGCTTTGATTTGAACTTTGCTGGTAAGAATCTACTATTTACAGCTCTCAACTCGGTTAATGCCTTTTCTGCTCTTGGTGTCATCATCATTCCTACCCCTTCTCTTCAAAATCCATTTGATCCTCCTGAGTAGATGTACATATTGCCTTGGTCTAAAGTTTCCTTACCAACCCCCTTAGAACGTATTTCACTTAGGGCCAAGATATCCAAACTATATTTCATAAATTCACTCTCCCCTTGGTGTAACTTCCTAATCTTATTCATGGTTCTAACATACCAATTAACTAGTTTCAGTTTTTCTTTAATATTTATAAACTGGGAGATTCTTAGCAACCCACTAGGCCCAGGACTGCGGTCCATTCTGTCATCTTCTCTTTCCATGTCTGACTTAATCCATAGAAGATTCATTAGCTAGATACATCAAAGGATAGCCAGTTCCTTGCGATGTGTAGTGCCTATCTAACTAAGACAAGTGACCCCTTTCAGTCCATACTAATTCTATCAGGATCAACAGCCAGGCATCAGGAGTGAAAGCTGAAGAGACAGTTTCTTCATCACCTTAAGCACGATCTGTCACATTACTGCCAGTGACTTCATCGAGATTTAAGGGGGCATTTCCTCCACAACCAAAGCTCTCATTACTCCACCAAGCTGCTCATCCGATTATGAGTATAACCGTTGGCAAACAGGGATTGTTAAGACATACTGCCTAGCACAGTAACTCTTTCCACGACTGACTAAATCCATAGAAGATTCATTAGCTAGATACATCAAAGGATAGCCAGTTCCTTGTGATGAGTAGTGCCTATCTAACCAAGGTAAGTGACCCCTGCCGGTCCATACAAATTCTATTAAGCTCAACCGCCAGGCATATGGAGTAAAAGCCGAAGTGAGAGTTTATTCATCCCCTTAAACCCGATCCATCACACTGCTGCCAGTGACTTCATCGAGATTTAGGGGGGCATTTCCTCCACACCCAAAGCTCTCATTACTCCGCCATGCTGTCCATCAAATTATACGAGTATAACAGTTGGCAAACATGGATTGTTAAGATATACCACCTACCACGGTAACTCTTTCCACTGCCGACTGAATCCATAAAGGATTCATTGGCTAGATACATCAAACAATAGTCAGTTCCTTGTGATGTGCATTGCATATCTACTAAAGCAAATGATCCCTGCCGGTCCATACAAATTATATCAAGATCAACCGCCAGGCGTCAAAGTCAAAGCCGAAGCCGAAGAGACAGTTTGTTCATCACCTTTAGCCCGATCTGTCACACTGCTGCCAGTGACTTCGAGATTTAGGGGGCATATCCTCCTCCCCCAAAGCTCTCATTACTCCAAGTTGCTCATTCGATTATACGAGTATAACCGTTGGCAAACATGGTTTACTGAGATATACCGCGTATCATGGTGTATATGTTTACACTATATATAATATCTTTAATATATACATATATATATATATATATATATATATATATATATATATATATATATATATATATATATATATATATATATATATCAAATAAGCCATATATTTTGATATATCAATGTCTGGATTCTCTTAACGACCTCGGGATCAGAGCCTCAGGCGAAATCACTCAAAGACAAGAGCTTGTGACCGGCCGGGAATCGAACCCTGGTCGGCAAGCTTGTAGAGACAGTGACTACCACTTGGCCACGAAGAAAGAAAAAAGACAATGACAATTCTGCTGTACATATACCTTTCGAATTCAGGTGTTTTGTACATAGAATTGAAATTAACCCATCTTCACCATCGTAGCTACTTGGTAGTTTGTTACTTGGCATTCGATTAATGATAAATTTTTGCACATTTAGACGTGTTTTTCATATTCAAATAAGCCATATATGTTGATACTTTAATGTCAGGATTCTCTTAACGACCTCGGGATCAGAGCCCCAGGCGAAATCACACAAGGACAAGGCTTGTGACCGGCCGGGAATCGAACCCTGGTCCGGCAAGCTTGTACAGTAGAGATTACCACTTGGCCACGATGAAAGATAAAAGTCAATGACAATACTGCTGTACATATACCTGTCGAATTCTCTTTGTGTGATTTCGCCTGGGGCTCTGATCCCGAGGTCGTTAAGAGAATCCAGACATTAATGTATCAAAAGGTATATGGCTTATTTGAATATAAAAAACACGTCTAAATGTGCAAAAATTTATCATATATATATATATATATATATATATATATATATATATATATATATATATATATATATATATATATATATATATATATATATATATATATATATATATATATATATATATATATATATATATATATATACGAGTATAACCGTTGGCAAACATGGTTTACTGAGATATACCGCGTATCATGGTGTATATGTTTACACTATATATAATATCTTTAATATATACATATATATATATATATATATATATATATATATATATATATATATATATATATATATATATATATATATCAAATAAGCCATATATTTTGATATATCAATGTCTGGATTCTCTTAACGACCTCGGGATCAGAGCCTCAGGCGAAATCACTCAAAGACAAGAGCTTGTGACCGGCCGGGAATCGAACCCTGGTCGGCAAGCTTGTAGAGACAGTGACTACCACTTGGCCACGAAGAAAGATAAAAGACAATGACAATTCTGCTGTACATATACCTTTCGAATTCAGGTGTTTTGTACATAGAATTGAAATTAACCCATCTTCACCATCGTAGCTACTTGGTAGTTTGTTACTTGGCATTCGATTAATGATAAATTTTTGCACATTTAGACGTGTTTTTCATATTCAAATAAGCCATATATGTTGATACTTTAATGTCTGGATTCTCTTAACGACCTCGGGATCAGAGCCCCAGGCGAAATCACACAAGGACAAGGCTTGTGACCGGCCGGGAATCGAACCCTGGTCCGGCAAGCTTGTACAGTAGAGATTACCACTTGGCCACGATGAAAGATAAAAGTCAATGACAATACTGCTGTACATATACCTGTCGAATTCTCTTTGTGTGATTTCGCCTGGGGCTCTGATCCCGAGGTCGTTAAGAGAATCCAGACATTAATGTATCAAAAGGTATATGGCTTATTTGAATATAAAAAACACGTCTAAATGTGCAAAAATTTATCATATATATATATATATATATATATATATATATATATATATATATATATATATATATATATATATATATATATATATATATATATATATATATATATATATATATATATATATCAAGAATAACATCAACAACAACCAATGTAGCCGTTTCTAATCCACTGCGGGACAAAGTCCTCACACATGTCAAAATTCATGTCTGGGGTTTGACCAGTTTTCATCACCATGCTCACCAACTGCGGATTGAAGATGGTAGGAGATTTTTGTCTGCTCGCTCACAGCAAACCAATCTAGTATGATTGGCCCTTCCTGTTGTAGCTTTCTGGATCATGGCGATGTACGGACTCTTTCACCCCGTTCAGGTTAATCATATGCATATATGGTCAAGTTTCCTGGGCATTGTAATCCCCTTTGCCTTCACCGTTGAAGGGTTTCCCTTTATACCTATTTGTAGATATCATCTTTTAAAAAAGTTAAGAAGAACTAGGAAGCGAACGTACAATAGATTTAGGTCTCCTAAAGCAACATTTGTAGATTGAGCAAGTTTCCCTCAGATCTTAAGAACGACCTTAAACCCTATCAACATTCAATGATTTTGAAAGATTATCTTTTAAAAAAGAAAAGAAGAAGTAGAAAGAGAGCGTAGAACAGAAAGATATACTTTAAAGCAACATTTTTTCCCTTTAATAAATTGCACAAGTTTCCCTCAGATCTTATGAACGACATTTACCGTATCAACATTTATCAATTTAGAAAGATTATCTTTTAAAGAGAGAGAGAGAGAGAGAGAGAGAGAGAGAGAGAGAGAGAGAGAGAGAGAGAGAGAGAGAGAGAGAGAGAGAGAGATCTTAAAGCAACATGTTTTCCCCATATCAAATTGAACAAGTTTACATAAAATCTTAAGAAAGACGTTAAAACCTATCAACATTCAATGATTTGGAAAATTCATCTTTAAAAAGGAAAATATAAATGGAAAGAGATCGTAGAAGATATAAAGATATATGAAAAAAAAACATGTTTCCCCATTTTTAAATTGAGCAAGTTTCCATCAGATCTTAAGAACATTTAAACCTATCAACATTCAACAATTTAGAAACATTATCAATCAAAAAAGGAAAAGAGAAATATTAAGAGAGCGTAGAATAGATAATGGCTATCTTAAAGCAACATATTTTCCCCTTATTTAATTGCACAGGTTTCCATAACATCTTATGAACGACATTTAACCTATCAACATTCAACAATTTAGAAAAATTTTCTTTTAAAAAGAAAAATAAATAGAAAGAGAGCGTGGAATAGATAGAGATAACTTAAAACACCGATTTCCCTCATAATAAAATGCACAAGTTTCCATCAAATCTTAAAACAAACCTTAAAAGCTATCAACGTTAAATGATTTACAAAGATTGTCATTCCAAATGGAAAAGGAGAAATGGAAAGAGCGTAGAAGAGATAGATATCTTTTAAAGCAACATGTTTGCCACGTAGTAAATTGAACAAGTTTCCATTAAATCTTAAGAACATCCTTTGAACCTAGCACCATTCAAGATTATCTTTTAACAAGAAAAAGAGAAATAGAAAGAGAGCGTAGAATAGAGAGAGAGAAAGATATTTGAAAGCAATATATTTTCACCCTTAGTAAATTGAACAAGTTTCCATCAAATCTTAAAGAGGCATTCTCTTGTACCAACCGTGTGTCACACAATTGTACATAATTCCTTTTGCATATATTATGCTTGTATCTTCGCTCTTCCCTCGCACTAAACGAACATGAAAATTCATGTCTGCTGTTTCCTCTGTAACATTGTCTGTCTTGTTAACTTGTTATGTCCTGTTGCCTTGAGGTTTTGTATATAAAGGAGAGTGTTCTATAACAATATAACTCAGTTGATTGCATCCTGCCTTTGAGTTCACAACCCTCTATCGGTCCGTCACATTGGTGACCCCGGAAGTCGACTCGCCTCCACCGCCTTCCACCCCCCACCCCCTCGCCCCTTCATCGTTGTACTATGGCGGACTCTACGGCAGTTGGTGCTGCGGCCGCTCCATTCAAACTTTCATCGTTTGCCAGCGGAGAGGTGTTTGCTTGGTTTCAGAGCGCAGAAGTCCAGTTTCGTATCAGGGGCGTGACTCGCTCAACCACCAAAGCGGATTACGTTCTCGCGGCGATACCCGAGGACATCTTCCCAGAAATATCCGACTGGCTTTGTGAACAAGGAGATACCCCAATAGCGTATGACGCCCTCAAAACATACCTCCTGCAGCAGTACTCGCCGTCGCCAGCCGCCCGTATAGCAAAGCTTTTTCAGCTCTCGCAACACCCGTTAGGGGACCAAAGGGCTTCGCTTGCCCTCAGGGAAATGACCAGTATCGCTCGCCTTCAACCTGCCGCAGACGGCTCTCCTCGTGAGGTGAACCTACTTCGTGCCCTTTGGATACGCCGTTTACCCGAACCTGTACGCGCTGCCATACCCAATGTCGATAGTTTACCCATAAAGGACTTGATGACCAAAGCCGACGCCCTTATGGACAGCCACTTCAAGACCTCGATTAACGCCTCCACCCCTGACGACGAGGATGCCTATTCAACGTCAACCGAAGCTGACATGAATGCCGTAGGACATACACGCCTACCCCGTGACGTGCCGAAGTGGCAACAAAGCCGCCCACCACCCACCAATCGCTCGCGCCCCAACGAACGACTTCTACAGCCACTTACTACCTCCCATCCGCCGCAGTTTTGCTACTACCACTTCAGATTCGGGGCTACCGCGAAGAAATGTGCCAAGGATTGTCAGTGGCCAAAAAACGTGTAAGTAGGCCATCGCTTGTGGCGGTGGCCTCCCGTGTTTCTATTCTTTTCTTTTTACAGGATGCAGGAACGGGCGTGCGATTTTTGGTAGACACGGGTGCTTGTCGTTCTCTTTTGCCAAGAAAACTCTTCAAGGCACGACGTAGTCTGTCTACATCTGCCGACGTCCGCTTGGTAGCTGCCAACGGATCTGCGATACCCACCTACGGTTACGAGAACCTCACATTATCGTTCGGAAACGGTAAATTCAATTGGAAGTTTCTCGTTGCTGACGTCACAATGCCGATCCTCGGTGCGGATTTCCTCTCTCATTTCCACCTTCTGGTCGATGTTGCCCACCGACAATTGGTCAACGCAGACTCGTACTTGTCGACACCTCTTCAACCCGCCCCCTCTAAACCTCGCTCTCCACATCAGTGCACCCACGGATGCCTACGCCCACCTCCTCACGTCGTACCCGGAAGTTTTCCGTCCAGAACTTCGCCAAACGCCCACGGTTCCTGCCAAGCACGGTATTTATCACCATATCAAGACGACGGGACCCCCAGTCTTCACAAAATTCAGACGTCTGGCACCGGAACGATTGGCAGCCGCCAAACAGACGTTCGCCGAAATGGAGGAAATGGGCCTTTACCAAAAGGCCTCCAGCCCATGGTCGTCACCTCTACACATCGTTCCGAAGAAAGACGGCTCCCTCCGTCCGTGCGGGGATTACAGGCACCTGAACATGCAAACAGAACCGGATCACTACCCCCTCCCAAACATTGCCGACGTGACCTCCTACCTGCACAAATCGAAGGTTTTCTCTACGTTCGACCTCCTAAAGGGGTATTATCAGGTGCCTATGAACTCAGAAGACATCCGTGCTTACCAACTGCGGATTGGAGATGGTAGGAGATTTTTGTCTGCTCGCTCACAGCAAACCAATCTAGTACGATTGGCCCTTCCTGGTGTGGCTTTCTGGATCATGGCGATGTACAGACTCTTTCACCCCGTTCAGGTTAATCATATTCATATATGGTCAGTTTCCTGGGCATTGTAATCCCCCTTGCCTTCACCGTTGAAGGGTTTCCTTTATACCTATTTGTAGATATCATCTTTTAAAAAAGTTGACAAGAACTAGGAAGCGAACGTACAATAGATTTAGGTCTCCTAAAGCAACATTAGTAGATTGAGCAAGTTTCCATCAGATCTTAAGAACGACCTTAAACCCTATCAACATTCAATTATTTTGAAAGATCATCTTTTGAAAATGATAAGTAAAAAGAGAGCGTAGAACAGAAAGATATACTTTAAAGCAACATTTTTTCCCTTTAATAAATTGCACAAGTTTCCCTCAGATCTTATGAACGACATTTACCGTATCAACATTTATCAATTTAGAAAGATTATCTTTTAAAGAGAGAGAGAGAGAGAGAGAGAGAGAGAGAGAGAGAGAGAGAGAGAGAGAGAGAGAGAGAGTCTTAAAGCAACATGTTTGCCCCTTATTAAATTGAACAAGTTTACATCAAATCTCAAGAGACCTTAAAACGCTATCAACATTAAATGATTTTGAAAGTTTATCTTTAAAACAACATGTTTCCCGCTTTTCAAATTGAGCAAATTTCCATCAGATCTTATGAACGACATTTAACCTATCAATATTCAATAATTTAGAAAAATTTTCAATCAAAAAGAAAAGAGAAATATTAAGAGAGCGTAAAATAGATAACAGCTATCTTAAAGCAACATATTTTCCCCTGATTAAATTGCACAGATTTCCATAACATCTTATGAATGACATTTAACCTATCAACATTCAACAATTTAGAAAAATTATCTTTTAAAAAGAAAAATAAATAGAAAGAGCGGGGAATAGATAGAGATAACTTAAAACACCGTTTTTCCCCCATTATAAAATGCACAAGTTTCCATCAAATCTTAGGACAAACCTTAAAAACTATCAACGTTTAATGATTTAGAAATATTGTCATTCAAAATGGAAAAAGAGAAATGGAAAGATCGTAGAAGAGATAAGATATCTTTTAAAGCAACATGTTTGCCCCGTAGTAAATTGAACAAGTTTCCATTAAATCTTAAGAACATCCTTAGAACCTAGCACCATTCAACAATTCGAAAGATTATCTTTTAACAGGAAAAAGAGGATTAGAAAGAGAGCGTAGAATAGAGAGAGAGAAATTTTAAAGCAACATGTTTTCCCCCTAAGTAAATTGAACAAGTTTCCATCAAATCTTAAAGAGGCATTCTCTACACTTCAACACTTCCAAAATAAGCTTAATTTAAATACGAGGAATAGATATGTCTTAAAGGAACATTTTCCCCTTAGTAATTTGTAAATGTTTCCCTCAAATCTGAAGAGGCATTCTTTGCACTTCAACAATTCCAAATAAGTTAATTTTAAATAAGACGAATATATATATCTTAAAGCAATATTTCCCCCTGAGTAATTTGTACAAGTTTCCCCTCAAATCTACAATTTAACACTTCCAAATAGGCTAATTTTAAGTAAGGGGAATCAAGATATCTTAAAGCAACATTTTTCCCATTAGTAAACTGCACAAGTTTCCATCAAATCTATAAGAGGTAGTCTCTGCATTTCAACACTTCCAAATAAGCTAAATTCAAATAAAATAATTAGATATATTTTGAAGTAACATTTTCCCCTTAGTAATTTGTATAAGTTTCCCTCAAATCTTAAAAGAGGCATTCTTTGCACAGCAATACTTCCAAATTAGCTAAATTAAAATAAAAGGGATAGATATATCTTAAAGCAACAATTTTCCATTTGTAAATTTTACAAGTTTTCATCAAATCTTAAAAGAGGCATTCTCCACACTTCAACACTTCCAAATAAACAAACTTTAAATAAGAGGAATAAGACACACCTCAAAGCAACATTTTTCCCATTAGTGAACTGCACAAGTTTCCATAAAATCTTAAGAGCCGATTTCTACACTTCAACACTTCCAAATAAGCTAAATTCAAATAACAGTATTATATATATATTTTAAAGTAACATTTTTCCCTTTAGTAAATTGAACAAGTTTCCCTCAAATCTTAAAAGAGGCATTCTTTCCACAGCAATACTTCTAAATTAGCTGAATTAGAATAAAGGGGATAGATATATCTTAAAGCAACATTTTCCCCTTAGTAATTTGTAAAAGCTTCCCTCAAATCTTAAAGAGCCGATCTCTACACTTCAACACTTCCAAATAAACAAACTTTAAATAACAGGAATAAGACACAGCTCAAAACAACATTTTCCCCATTAGTGAACCGCACAAGTTTCCATAAAATCTTAAGAGTCGATTTCTACACTTCAACACTTCCACAAATTTCCATAAAATCTTAAGAGCCGATTTCTACACTTCAACACTTTCACAAAT
>NC_090730.1:174517815-174522815 GCF_036898095.1 Palaemon carinicauda
CTGTTTACATGTACATATTATATATATATATATATATATATATATATATATATTCAAATTTATTTCAATCGCAATTTTGTTCTATAAACAATATCTTGATCATTAATGTAAGAAGGATAAATTTTATGCATGCATGAAAATATGTGCATACACTATTACATATATTATTCAGAGAGAGAGAGAGAGAGAGAGAGAGAGAGAGAGAGAGAGAGATACTACAAGACCAAGGTCTCCAGGAGGCAGGGAGAATTAGCCCAGTGAGAAAAAGAAATAAGGAAATAAATAAAATATACTTGTAATGAAAAATTGATATAGAAAAGTTTTAAAATCAGTAACAACGTTAAAACAGGTCTGTCATACATAAACTACGAAGACACTCTTAAGTCAGCGTGTTCAGCATAAGACTATTCGCTTCAAATTTGAACTTCTGAAGTTTCACTCGTTCAGTGATAGAGTAAACTTCTAGAATAGTCTACTATATAGTATTGAGCATTATGATGGAGAAGGAATGACTTAGAATTAACTGCATAACTAGTGTTATGTGCAGGATGGTGCTTTCTTGGTATATCTGAATGCAAAGGATGGTCAGGAATTATGACTTATGCAACATGCATAAAGAACTGAATGAATGATGGTGCCAGAGATTAATATCTAGATCAGTAATAAGAAATTTAATAGGCCGCAAGTTCTTTCTCAACAAATTAAGATGAGATTTAGCAGCTGAAGACCGGACAGCAGAATGAAATAATTAGAAAAAATCTCCAGTATACATTAACCACCAAAATCTTCAGACTTCCTCAATAAGCCATGTTTTGTGCAATTGGAAAAGATGTAGACTGTCTTTCTCAAAAGTGAATTTGCTATCGAGAATCAGACCTGAAATTTTAAGAGAGTCGCAGGTAAAGAAACCTTATCAATGCGGAAATCTGAATATCGAGGAGCTACTGTCCTCGACCTACCTACAGTCATACTTCAAGTTTTTCAAGGTTCAATATTATGTCCTATAATTTGCACCATACACTAATTTTAGAGAGATCTCTATTAAGGGATTCGCCGACGCAGATCTACATCCGGGAGATCGAACTGATGCAAAGGGTAGTATCATCTTCATATGCAACGAGCTTGTTTCTTAAGGCTAAACCACATGTCATGTATACTGTATATGCAGTAGTATGAAAAGTAATGAGCCAAGAGCACTGCTCTGAGGAACGCCAGATATCACATTCCTATAACCACTATGGGGCCCATGAACAAAAACTCTGCAATCTATCACTCAAAACTTCAATATTGATGCTAAGAAAAGACCTACTCACTTCCAACTGCTTGAGTTTGAAAACAAGGGCTGCATGTTTACTATTGTAAAAGGCAGAGCTAAAATCAAGGCCAATGACGCGAACTTCATGATCCTATTAAGGATGACCTTCGATCAAAGGGATTAATGACCTTCGATCAAAGGGATTAACCGGTGATTAGGTGTAGGACAGAGGTAGATGGAGAAAGCTGACCAGAAACATCGACCCTACATAGAAGTGGGAAAAGATGTAGGCGAAGAAGAAGAACTGTACAGTATTGGAAATAGTTAGATGGTCGTCGTGTGTTCCAATGCCTCTACGAAAGCCAAATTGCAAAGAAAAGACGATTACCTTCAGTATATCTCCATTGACGTTTTGCCAAAGGACGTTCAAAAACAAAGATAATAAGAGCGGTAATTAGCTGGGCTATAGCTACCACAAACACGTTTACTTAATTTCCACCGGCTGCATTATTGCAAGAGCTTGTGCTTTGCCAAGCAATCTTTGAAAGTAATATTTATAATTCTCCAACAAGTAATAAAAGTACCTCTTCTTACTAACTTACTGAAAATAACCTAGGAGCTAAGGAATCAGCTGTCTTTATATAAAAACAAAGGGAAAATGCCATTTGGGTAAACGATTCCTATATACATTGAGATCTAATCAACTGCACAAGACCAGAGGGCTAAACTAGTTAGTTTAACCTTAGGAAAACAAAAGTGGGAAAGATGGAGTTTCTAATTACTCTGCTTACTGTCAAACATCAATCTAAAGTCTTTTTCTTTGACAGTGAATTGCAGAGCAAAGTTATTCAAATAAAGGAGGAAATGTTAAGTCAATACCAAAGAGTGCAGTTTTAAGGATAGCCCACAACCTATGTCCCTGGGTTGTAGCAGAAAATGTTTCTTTTGTGGTTAAATTGCAATGCTTTTCAGCTAAAGCATACACTCTCTGAACGATCGGTCTTGGCTGAAGTATATTTATTCCAAGTCAAATCCTATAAGTTACTCTTTCAAAGATAATAGGCCTCCTGCTTCTCTAAATACGAACGCCTAAAATCACCATTAAACCAGAGTTGGTCTTTCACTCTGGTATCTTAAACACGAGAAAAGATATACCTATCAATTATGTCGACTAGATTCTCATTCGAAAGAACAACAAAGTCAACACTTTTATACAACAGCAACCAATAACGATTCAAGAAATCACTCAAAATGTCAATCAAGTCTGCCTAAGATTTTATAAATATCTTACACGAGTAAGACATACTATAGTCCATTTCTTTTAGCGAGTCATATTTGCACCGACTCGCAACGGTGCCCTTTTAGCTCGGAAAAGTTTCCTGGGCGCTGATTGGTTAAAATTATCTTGTCCAACCAATCAGCGATCAGGAAACTTTTCCGAGCTAAAAGGGCACCGCTGCGAGTCGGTGCAAATATGTCTCGCTAAAAGAAATGGACTATAGAGACATACTCAATCTTAACTTTTGACGAAATTAAGGCATGATCAGATGTCCCAATTGGAGAAACAACCTTACTTCTTATAACACCAGGGAAGTCCGTGTATATTAGGTCCAAACCGTTAACAAAGAGTCCAAGACTTGTGAATAGCTTCACTTAATGATTTTTTCACAACCTAATTCAAAATCTAAAGCTCTTAAGCCATGGCGATCAGTAGGAGAGGTAGAATTTAACCAATCCCAATGCTGCGCGTTGAAATTACTAGTAAGAAAACAAAAGGCATTTCTAGCATTTGCTTGTATCATAACTATAAGTTAAGAAGACAATCGAAGATAGAATAATCCAAGTTTGGTTTCTGGTAGTTACGTGCCTTAAACTAAATGAGGAGGAAAGGAAATGATTGCTGCCTTGCAAGTTGATCCCCTTGGGACTGTCACATATTGATACTATCTATAGTTTCCTGTAACTATTTCATTCACTAATATATATATATATATATATATATATGTGTGTGTGTGTGTGTGTGTGTGTAATATATATACATACATGAATACATACATACATACATACATACATATATATATATATATATATATACACATTATATATATACATTATATATATATATATATATATACATATACATATGTGTGTCACTGAATCACAAAAGTGATCTTAGGATACTGTAAATAGTATCAACACATCTCTGACAGAGTTCAAGAATATAACTACATAACAGCCATTGATTCATTACCTTCTCACTAAGCTTAAAAGGCTATGCAGCCACACACAAAGACCGTACACTACTAATTCCTTATCACTTCCTTCAAAACGTTGGTACTAAACCTAGGCAACGTTGCAAAGTGGTGTTATACTCTCTTCCCACGCTAGGAAAGTCACCTCTATCTGGCGTAGACTAGTTACGATTAAAAAAAAAAATCATCCTTGGCCTTATTTTTCAATCCCTTCCTCACTTTCCCTGGTAACCGGAACATTTCAATCTATCAACCAGTCATTAAAAATAACATATAATGAAAAATAATATTAATATTGCAACTAAAATGTGTTATTTACTTATATACTTATAATTTCAAACCTGTAGAATTTTTTTTTTTATTGAACAGGATGATATAATTTTTTTAGTTTATATATGAAATATATTTAAATGGTTATTTTTTGAAAATGTTTCATTCTATCGTTCATTGCTTATTATATAGTTTATTTATTTCCTTTTTTCACTGGGCTACATTTTCCTGTTGAAGCCCTTGGGCTTATAGCATCTCGTTTTTTTCCGACTAGGGTTGTAGCTAAACTAGCAATAACAATAACAATCACTATCAATTTTTTTGAGTATTTAATCTCTCATAAGAATCAATGTTTTACATAATCCCCATTATAATAAAACTAAAGTGAAACCTATACTTTTGTAAAAGATGGCAAAACTGTAATAAGTTTATGTAAAATTTGTAAAGTAAAACTACTGTTCATATAAGACTATTTAATTGATAAGTGATGGCCGGCAAACGGACACAAATAAAAGGGGACATTAATCTGAATAACGATAGTTAATACGCTATAGATTTCATTATGAGTTAGATAGAGATACATTATATGATAAGTAGTAAATATAAAATGAATGCCCTCCTGATTCGGACATTCAGAGGCTTTTGCGTGTGTATATATATGTATAAATGCACTTGTAAATTTGAGTGGGAATTTGAGTTTATACGTGGATATAAAGTTACTATGAAAATAATTAAAATAAGCTTATATATATATATATATGTGTGTGTGTTTCTATATAATATATAAATATACATATATATATATATATATATATACACACACGCATATATATATATATACTGTACATACATTTATACATATATATACATATATATACACATATACATACATATATATATATATATATACTCTACATACATATTTTGATAATAATACTTCCACTCATTGGAAGTATAAATAGGGATAGCTGGTAACCTAAACGCCCCCCCCCCCCTCCCCTAAAAAAAGACGTAGAAGTAACTAACTGATTAGGGAATCCCCAAGCATCCTTCGGACGGACATTTTTCTTATCTCCCCGGTAGGACTTTTAAAGTGGGACTTCTTACAGGGACTCTACCTTGTGTTAAGGGGTTAGGCCATGAACTAATTACTGATGATAACAAGGAAGGATGTTCCTTTTTTTTTAACAGCCACTATCAAGAATGCCTTCATAGGCCTAGGG
>NC_090730.1:174527815-174542815 GCF_036898095.1 Palaemon carinicauda
CATCTAATTCTCTGCTTCCCTCTAGATCATTTCCCTCTTCCAGATTTCCCCCCCCCCCCCCAAGCCCTCCTCATTCCCTCTCAATCATCCATCCCTAATGATTGATTGATTGATGTGAGGTTTTCTGGCATACTGACATCTTAAGTTCATTGACGTCGAAAACATGTGCCCACATTATCTCAGTCAGTCACTCATAAGGGATTATTAAATACAATATACTATACATTAAAGTATATGCTAAAGAGTTAGAACATAAGCTAATTATTACTCAAAGAGCTAAGGAAATATAATGTTAAGAATAACATCAAGAAACAGGCATAGCAACATGGATACGATTGCAAACGAAAACAATCGTAGTTTTCTTTATTGTATAAGCCAGCTCATATCCACTGAGTTTTAAATTGAAACAGCCAAGCATCTAACCAATAAATTTTTTATGAAATTTCCTTGTAAAACCTATGATATTCTATTTGGGTTATCTGCAAATGTATTTTTTTCCTATTAGAGTTGTTCTGTATAATCAAACGCTCCACATGCCTTGCAAAAGACTTGTGGTAAACACTAAAATTCAATGTATAAAGCTGTTGTATTGATTGAAGGTTTAAAGGCCACTCAAGAAGGGCAGAGACAAGGGACAGAGAAATTGTCCTTCCAAGCAGGAAAATGCCCTATAGACTGACCATATATACATATGATCAACGCCTAAGCACCCTCTCCACACAAGCCAAGACCAAAGAGGGGCCAAACAATGGCAGCTGATGACTTAGCAGGCAGACCTATAGGCTCCCCCAGAACCCCTTTCCTTGGCTCCTCAGCTCACAAAGATAGTGAAGTTGCAGCGACTACAGGAACTAATGAGTTCGAGTGGAACTTGAGCCCCATTATAGTAATCTAGTAAAACATATACATGATCAGAGCCCAGATCCCCTCTCCACCCAAGCTAGGACCAAGAAGAGCCAGGCAATGGCTGCCGATGACTCAGCAGAGAGACCTATAGCCTCCCCCAAATCCACTATTCTTAGCTCACAAGGAGAATGAGGTTGCTCTGACCAAAGGATGTAATGAGTTTAATTGGAACTCAAACCACAGTCTGGTAATCACCTGTCAGGGATGTTACCAATAAAGACACTACAAACCTAATGAATTGTAGATTAAAGTGATGATTCTAAATAACTAACCTCCTTCGATAGATCGACCCATTCATTGCGCGACCCGTTAAAGATGACAGCTAAAAATATAGAAATACATACAGTCAAAGGCAGCCCCTTTCACTACGGTATGACTTCTTCCTCTCCACTACGAGGGATGGGGATTGTATTGTGACTGTGAATTATAAGATTATATATACACTCACACACACACTATATATTTATATATATATATATATATACTGTATATATTTATATATATATATATATATATATATATATACTGTATATATATATATATATATATATAAGCGTGTGTGTCTTTGTCAGTGTGGGAGTATAAACTAAACAGACCACACCCACTAACTTATAAGAAATACAATATCGTCACTATAGGTTTCTTGTGCCTACTGCGTAGTCCACCGTAATTTTTTTTAAGTACCGTACCTTGGCCAGGAATTGAAAGGCTTCTAAGAGAAAACAGGTTATAGGCCTGGGATCTACTAATGTCAAAAAGAATTATTGTGTGGTGCTGCTACGACCAGCTATCTCTCTCTCTCTCTCTCTCTCTCTCTCTCTCTCTCTCATACATATAGTTTCTAGCCCATATGACGTCTCTCTCTTTCTCTCTCTCTCTCTCTCTCTCTCTCTCTCTCTCTCATACATATAGTTTCTAGCTCATAAGACGTGTCTCTCTCTCTCTCTCTCTCTCTCTCTCTCTCTCTCAATAATACATCTAGACTAGAACAAAAGACGTCTCTCTCTCTCATACATAGAGTTTCAGCACATAAAACGTTTATCTCTCTCTCTCTCTCTCTCTCTCTCTCTCTCTCTCTCTCTCTCTCTCATGATAGGTTTAGAATATTCTCTCGTACATTTGTCATAATCTCTATATGCAAAATATGTAGAAGTATATATTTTCTACAGTGAGATTAATGAACTTTTTAAGAGTACTATGACATTCTTAAGTTGTGGTGAACGATCACTGAACCCTGTTATAGGTCACGTGTCTTAAGTCTGATAAAGTGATGTGTTGTAAGCCTATGGGTGAGCGTAAAATTCCATCACAGTGGAGATTTCCACAAAATCTAAGAAATCAGCTTATTAACAGAGCAACATTGAATTTGTTTGCCAAGGGGTAAGCAGTACCTCTAGAGCAATCATAAGGAAAAGTAGGTACTCGTTTGAAGAGTATCTGGGTTTGTAAAGTGTACTCACGAACATTTTTATAACAAAGTGAAAAAAAATCCCATGTTGCGATGTCTCATTATCCGTTGACATGGGACACATTAAATGCATAGGAAGTCTCTCTCTCTCTCTCTCTCTCTCTCTCTCTCTCTCTCTCTCTCTCCCTATAATACATCTAGACTCTAAAAGATAAGAAAATAGTGAATATCTAACGGATATAGATATTAATGAAGCAGATATTGTGCAGGCTATAAGCGATATTAAAAATGGATGAGCGGCCGGGCCAGATGGAGTTCAAGCGATTTTGTTTAAAAAAAACTGCACACTATCGCGAAGCCGCTTGCAATACTGATAAGACAAAGTGTAAATATGAGCGAGATATATATTAAACATAAATTGGCATATATAACCCCTATTTTCAAAAGTGGATCAAGACTGGAGGCAAGCAATTATAGACCAGTTAGTCTAAAATCACATATTATGAAAGTGTATGAGAGGGTAATAAAAAAGAAAATAATGAATCATTTGGTTAAAAATAATTTGTTTAATGTAGGTCAAAACGGTTTTGTGCCCAGAAAAATTACACAAACCCAATTGATAGCATACTATGAAAACATACAAAAATATGATAAATGAAAAAGAAACAGATGTGGTATATCTAGATTTTTGCAAAAGCCTTTGACAAGGTAGACCATAATATATTAGAGAGAAAAAAAGAGAAAGCATAATATGAAGGGAAAGATAGAAAAAGGGATAAAAGAATTCCTACAAAACAGAAAACAGATAGTGGTGGCAAATGACGAGAAATCAGATGAAGCTCAGGTAATATCTGGCGTGCCACAGGGTACGGTATTAGCTGCACTGCTGTTTGTTATTATGATCTCAGACATAGACTGTAATGTTAGAGACTGTAGTGAGAAGTTTCACCGATGACACAAGAATAAGTAGAGAAATTACTTGTGATGAAGATAGGAACTCATTACAAAGAGATCTAAACAAAATATATGAATGGGCGGAGATAAATGGGATGGTATTTAACTTCGATAAGTTCAAATCAATAAATCATGGAAACAGAGAAAGAATGGTATATGCACACAGGTGACCTAATAACGAGACAATCACAAACAAGGAAGCAATTAAAGACCTTGGTGTAATCTTAAACAAGAATATGTTTATGCAACGACTAAATAGCAAAACTGTTGGCTAAATGTAAAGCAAAATGGAATGCTATTCAGACATTTTAAAACAAGAAAAGCTGAACACATGATTATGCTGTACAAAACGTATGTACAGTACGTAGTACACTCGAGTACTGCAATGTGGTATGGTATCCACACTACCAAAAGGATATTGCACAAATAGAGAGTGCACAAAGGTCCTTTACTGCAAGAATAGAAGAAGTTAAGGACCTTGACTACTGGGAAAAACTGCAATTTTTTTTTTTAAATTATACAGTCTAGAAAGGAGAAGAGAACGCTACATGATAATACAAGCATGGAAGCAATTACTGAAAACATCATGGAGCTAAAAATATCAGAAAGAGCAAGCCGAGGTAGATTAATAGTGCCCAAAACTATACCAGGAAAACTAAGGAAGGCACATAGGACATTAATCCACTACGCACCAGCATCGATAATTCGGCGACTATTTAATGCGCTGCCAGCTCATCTAATAAACATATCAGGAGTGAGCGTATATGTGTTTAACAATAAGCTTGATAAACACCTAAGATGCATCCCAGACCATCCAAGACTGGAAGATGCAAGATACACTGGAAGATGCAAAAGCAACTCTCTCTGGTGGATATACGAGGTGCCTCACACTGAGGGACCTGGGGGAACCTAAACATAGAATAAATAAGGTAAGGCTCTCTCTCTCTCTCTCTCTCTCTCTCTCTCATAGATATATTTTCTAGCAGAGAAATCTCTCTCTCTCTCTCTCTCTCTCTCTCTCTCTCTCATACATCTAGATTCTTGAACATAAGACGTCCATCTCTCTCTCTCTCTCTCTCTCTCTCTCTCTCTTACATCTAGTTTCTAAAACATAAGACTCACTCTCACTCTCTCTCTCTCTCTCTCTCTCTCTCTAGTTTCTAGAACAAGACTCTCTCTCTCTCTCTCTCTCTCTCTCTCTCTCTCTCATATCAAGAACTTAAGACGTCCGCCCCTCTCTCTCTCTCTCTCTCTCTCTCTCATCTAGTTTCTAGAACCAGACTTTCTCTCTCTCTCTCTCTCTCTCTCTCTCTCATATCAAGAACTTAAGACGTCCACCTCTCTCTCTCTCTCTCTCTCTCTCTCTCTCTCTCTCAAAATTTCCTAAAGATAGGCCCTACCCTTAAACGCGTTAGTATTAACGGCAAACAAATAATATTAAAAGCTAACTGCAATTAGTGCAGTAACTTTAGAATCCAATCAATATTTCGGTTCGAATACAATCATGGGTTTACATATGCAACCATTCGTGAATCATTTAAAAATTATAGGAACACAACGTTCAGAACTATTACTTATCTATATTTTTTCCTTCTTTTTGAAAGCTTTTCTAAGCCATGTTACTATTTACAATCCATTCTTCTTATCCCCTCAGAAAGACAATTTTAGTTATATTAACCCATCAATTTTCTATTATTATGCTCTTATGAATAGGAGCGCAAAAAAAAAAACCTTCAAACATATGTTATTTGTGTATTTAATAAATATATCCGCGGAAAGGGTTGTAATATTTTTATATATGTGTATATATATATATATATATATATATACATATATATATACATATATATATATATATATATATGTATATATATATATATAATATATATATCTATATATATAATAATATATATATCTATATATATAATAATATATATATCTATATATATAATATATATATATATATATATATATATATATATATATATATGTATATATGAATATATATATATATATATATATATAATATTTCACTCCTTACTCGTAGGTAAAAAATACGTGCCTTTTCAAGTTTCTGATACTTCATCTTTTCCATTTCATTGATTTTACAAATATGAAAATATAAGACCTGTACACATTTCAATATAACGTGAACGTAAATCTATATGAACTTTTGCCTGAATAAAATATTATGTTAATATCGTGTATAGTATACATAGAATCGGTTCAGGTTAGAAAAGGCCCAATAAATAACGAAAATTCCTCCAAAAATATTATTATGTATCTCACGGTCAATATTTTATCGATATTCAGTTAAAATTAAAATTAAAAAGTATTTGATTTGATGAATAAATCCTATTTTAATATTTCCTATAACACGAAAACTACATCAGTTGTAAAATCAGAATAAGTCACCGAAAGAAGAAAATGATAACTTAAAAACTTTAACGATAAATAAACTTAATATTCAAAAGGATTTACCACTTACCAATAACTCCAAGTTTCAAGCTTGCATCCATCTCCTTCAGACTTTCATTTCCTCCCAAAATAAACTTAAATATTCTTCTAATTATCTTCCAGGGAGAGGTGTTGAACCGAGCTGAGCAATCTGCAAAATATTCAGAAAATTATGTTGGATTCCTTATAGAAAATACTTTAATGCATATTTCTTACAACAGTTTTCAACGAGTGATAAATATAATATATATTCAAGTATCATTCATATGTGCTAAACTGGAAATGCAGAAAATAATATTTTTAATTTATCTTTTATATTTTGGTGAAATGTGAATAAATGTCCCTCTATATTCATCACAATTTTGTGAATCTGAAGAAAAATATCCTTCAGAATCAAGTAGCAATATTAGTCCCCTCCACCTCTCTCTCTCTCTCTCTCTCTCTCTCTCTCTCTCTCTCTCTCTAGATATTTAACACTAACCCTTAAGAAACAAGTAGCAATATTAATTAACACATCCAATACACCTCTCTCTCTCTCTCTCTCTCTCTCTCTCTCTCTCTCTCTCTCTCTCAAAAGTGAACGGAGTAATAGGTAAGTGTACTTATAGTTATATTCATAAGCAAACCCTTTATTTATTCATATATCTAAAACTTCATGAAGGGGGTGATCCTGATAAACTACGGTCAAGTAAAATAAGCCACTTTGTCAGATAATTACTCGTTATTCTATTTTAGAGTAAATATTGGTGTTTTTCAAATCAACTAAGTTCCCTTGAAGCAGAAATACTTGTACTCTCAGTCCGACAGATATAATTTGTCACACGGCCTCGGTAAACTTCAAAAAATATTTCATTAATATCTCATATCACAGTTCCCTGTTAGTGACGAAATTAATGTAAGTACATGTTAGTGTACTGAACAGGATATACAAAAAATATCAAAAACTGCTATTCATACTTTATACATTGGTCAATTGTAAAGAAGTTTGCCTTAATTTTATTATAAATCACGTGGAACTGGAAGAAAATATTTTCCGAAGTATCGGATATTCTCTCTCTCTCTCTCTCTCTCTCTCTCTCTCTCTCTCTCTCTCTCTCTCTCTCCATTATCTTCTTTTTCAAGCAATATAAAGAGTAATTCAAGATAAATAAATATAAACATTAGTTACCACACCCAATACCTCTCTCTCTCTTTCTCTCTTAAACATACATACATACAAACATACAGAGAGAGAGAGAGAGAGAGAGAGAGAGAGAGAGAGAGAGAGAGAGAGAGAGAGAGAGAGAGAGAGAGAGAGAGAACATACTGTGGTAATATGGAAGTGTACGAATCGCTTTATACATAATTAAACCCAATAACTAATCACACATCTGAAACTTCATAAAGGTATTCTATCCGGTAATACTATGTACTAATAATATGAGCCAATATATGTTGCATAATTCTCATTATCATATTTACAGTAAATATAATAATTATTGGATTTTTCGAATCAACAAAGTTCTCTGGCTGGGAGGATGCTGGCTCTCGTAGCCAGAGAGATATAATTTGGCACACAGCTGCAGCAAATTGCTTCAATAAAAATGGCGAAATATGATCGAGACAGTTATAGTCTGTCATGTAAGTTAGATTTACAGCAGGCATTCCCGGATTTGCTGGATGTTATCGTACATCCATGGCCTCCGAGAGAATTTACATGCTGTCCGGAAAATAGAAATAACGTCAAAATGGACAAATCTTTGCCGGGCTTTTGGCAGAATTTGGAAAAAACTGCTTTTTGGATTTTTTTTCCAGTGGTGCAATGATTTCAGAAAAGACTTTTGAGAATTATAAGTATAATATAAAAAAGTTGCTCTGCAACTAAAGGTATTAGCTCATCAAAGTTTTCATATAAATACTTAAATACTGAAGCATTGAAATTTTTGCTAAAATATAGAATGCTTAAGTTTTTTTTTTTCATTGACTTGAGAAAATGGTACAATGATTACAGAAGACTGTTTGGAGAATTATAAGTAGAATATAAAAAAGTTGCTATTCAACTAAAGAACAAATAAACACTGAAATACTAAAGCCTTGAAATTTTCGCCAAAATCTAGAAAGGTTGAATTTTTTTTTCTTTGCATTGGCTTGAGAAAACGGGGCAAACATTTGAGAAAAGACTCTTTGGAGGATAATAATTTGACTATAAATCAAGTTTCTTTGCGACTAAAGATATTACCTTATTAAAGCTTAAAAATAAATACTGATATCCTAAAGCATAGAAATATCCCCTGAAATATGGAATTTTCTTTTTTCTTTTTTTTTTCATTGGCTTAAAAGTGGTGTAATGATTTTAGAATAAGACTGGTCTTCTGATGATAATAAGTTGAGTATAAAGAAAGTTTCTATGTAACTATAGATATTAGTTCATCAAAGTTTACCAATGGATACTGATATCTTAATCAATAGAAGTTTGTGCCAAAATATGGAAAATATTTATTTTTCGTTTTATTATTTTGCACCGGCTTGCAAGACTTAAGCCAAAATTAGAACTGGTTTGACTATAACAATGATAATAATTTGATATAAATGTAAGTCTCTGGACAAAATATTTATTATTTTTTGTTTTATTACTTTGCACCTGCTTGCGAGACTTAAGCAGAAATTAGAACTGGTTTGACTATAACAATAACAATGATAACAATTTGATATAAATATAAGTTTTTGGTCAAAATATTAGTTATTTTTTGTTTTATTATTTTGCATCGGCTTGCGAGACTTAAGCAGAAATTAGAACTGGTTTGACTATAACAATAACAATGATAACAATTTGATATAAATATAAGTTTTTGGTCAAAATATTAGTTATTTTTTGTTTTATCATTTTGCATCGGCTTGCGAGACTTAAGCAGAAATTAGAACTGGTTTGACTATAACAATAACAATGATAACAATTTGATATAAATGTAAGTTTCTGGGCAAAATATTTGTTATTTTTTGTTCTACTATTTTGCACCAGCTTGCGAGGCTTAAAGCAGAATTTTAGAACTGGTTTATATATAACAATAACAATGATATCAATTTGATATAAATGTAAGTTTCTGGGCAAAATATTTGTTATTTTCTGTTTTATCATTTTTTACCGGCTTGCGAGACTTAAGCAAAAATTAAAACTGGTCTGACTATAACAATAACAATGATAACAATTTGATATAAATGAAAGTTTCTGGGCAAAATATTTGTTAACTTTGGTTTTATTATTTTGCACCGGATTTCAAGACTTTTAGAACTGGTTTCAATATAACAATAACAATGATAACAAATTGATGTAAATGTAAGTTTCTAGGCATCTATATAATTAGATTAACATAAATGTCAATTTATCAAAACCTACAAATGAGTTATTATAGCATTGGAATTTCAGCCAAAATTTTAAAAACCTCTATTTAGGACTATTTTGCTAATGATAATGATTAGACTATGAAAGAAAAGTTCCTATGCATTTATAGATAAAAGACATTAATAAAACCTAGAAATTAATAATGACACCCCGAATCACAGAAATTTCATAACTAATATAATTCCAATTATTAATATAAGGTCCCTTACTAATTCCAAAACTATTACGAAATCATTTAGTACATTCAGGTAATATAAATAAAACCATTGAAGAAATTCTCAAGAATTAACACACCTTACATAGATTTAATTTATAGAGGTAAAAAAAAAAAAGTTAAATTCTTAGGAATTAACCCACCTTATATATGTAGTATTAAATCCTAATTAGCCTAGTCTGTCGTATTAAATCGTAGTTTTATGGAATATAACAGTCTATCCCACGTTTATTGTTAACTCCACATCATCCAAACACTAGCACTACACCAAATCAACTGACAACCTCTTATACAATAACCATGTAATTCATTCTCTGCCACCGCCAACTATAGGCAAAAGACCGCGCTAGAGCCAGCTCATTTAACGACACCGTAATAGACAAGAGTTTTGGTAACTGGTGATGGAACTAATTGGTACTATGCTTTAAAGTGGCCATTGAATATCTGTTGGCTAACGTCAGAAACACGGAGGTGTAGTTGGCAAAGACACAACATAGTGTTGTATGGTATGTGATTATGTAAAATTATCGAGGAATTTCCCGCATATCTCTGCTAGCACGGTTTTTTTCCAAAGTGGTGTGTATTTTCAATTTGTGCACCGATCTGTTCTAAAAAAAAATATGTAGTTTGGTAAAATTTGAGATGAAAAATGTGAGTATTCTTTTATATTTTATTATTTTCCATTTAACAATTTACCTTCGTTAATACATCCTGGTGTTTCATGTTGGAATCGATAGCCTATTGGACTTTCCGAATATATTGGCTACATATGGTATTAAAATGTATATATGTATGCATATGTATATTTATCCCTTCCTGAGTGGGAATGCCTTAATGTGGTGAAAGGGTTTGTGTATTGCCGTGATCAGCAAAGTTGTACTAGTCAGGGCTACACATACTAGGCTGGTTTGCTGTGAACGATCACACCAAAATCTAACCCCATCGCCATTGCGTAGCGTAGTGATGGAAACTGGCCAAACCAAAGTCATGGCTGAGGCATTTGTCCTGCAGTGGACTAGAAATATTTACATTTGTTGTTGTTTTATGTATATTTATATGGATCGCGGGGCATAACGAAAATATTTCACACATGAATTACGAGTAAATAGTGTTGCAAATTGTAAAACTGTTTCTTTTAAAATATTTCAGTTTTAAAGATTTATTCGAGAGCATAGCGCTTCCATTATCTTGATAATATACTCGGAGTGTCTCATGGGTATGTTCTTGAATGCTCTTAGTTAGAAGAAATTGACCATTGAGGAGGAACAAATATTTACCCGACGCATCCATAAGTATCCTCTTCTTTTGCCTGCTTTTTTTCTTTTTTTCTCTCAGTGAGCTCGCGTAGCACTCAAATCACCTCGTTTACATACGCATGTGATCAAATGAGGAGTGCGTAGTGGGTCAGGTGTGACAATTTGTTTCCACATTTGTGTACAGACAACATAGCGAGACCTGTTCTATAAGGCTTAAGTTGTCCTACATTTCTTTAGGTGAACTAACATTTTCCTTATGTTTAGAGGGAGTTGTTGAATTTAGAATATGTAGAATAACCCACAAAGTTATCAGAACCGGTCGTCCAAAATACTTAAGAGAATTGCTACATATTGCGCAGCCAACAAATCGTGTCGACACGCGAATAGTTACAGATGGCTTCAAACTGTTGGAACCTAGATTAATGTCCACTTTGGGCTCAAGAGCCTTTAAATATGTGGCCCCGAGACTTTATAATAAGCTCCTACGAAACATTCAAATGATTAAAGACATTAAGGCTTTCAAGAGGAAACTGAAGACTTGCTTATTTCATGAGTCTTTTGACAGTGATGATTTAGCAGTAAATGAACAATATGTGACTTGAAAAGATAAATACTCTGAACGAACAAGGTAAAACGACAGTGGAAGTCATGTGGAGAGTGGGGTTCCCCTGCTGTATGGGACAGGAAAAGCAACCATCAAAGTGAATAAGTAAGTAATGGAAATTTGGATTGTTGGGGAGTTTGGTGATTTCAACACGTTTATAACTTGGAAAAATACTTAGTTATATCTAATTTTTCATATACTATGGATGCCATTAGTAAGGAGTCTATTATTATTATTATTGTTATTGTTATTAATAGCTAAGCTATAACCCTAATTGGTAAAGCAGGATGCTATAAGGGCAAGTTCTCCAACAGGGAAAAATCGCTCAGTGAGGAAAGGAAGAAAATTAATAAACAATTTGAGAAGTAATGAGCAATTAAAATTAAATATTTAGGAACCGCAACTTTTATCCCAATCATATAAAGATGATAAGATATTCAATGAGCTCTGCGCGTTTATTTCTTTTTTATAAAATTTACTACCCCAAATTACTTTGAGCATCCATATTTTTTTTAATCATAGCTATTGAAAGTAGGTCTTTTCACTCTAACTTCCTTATTGAAGGAAGTTTAACGAGGTAAGAAGTGTTCTGTGTAAAGTAAAATTTCCAAATATACTTTATCACTCAGGCACACAATTTTATCTGTTCCCTTATATCCTCTCCTCACTGGGTTATTTTCACTGTTGGAGCCTTTGGGTTTATAAAATCCTACTTATCCAGCTAAGAATGTAGCTTGACAAATAATAATAACATTAACAATTGCTATAGCAATAGTAATAACAATATCAAATGCAATAGCAGTAGCAATAACAATAATAATGATAGTAATAATATTATCAGTAATAACAATAATGATAATAGTAATCCTCCTCATCATAAAATGTTAGAAGTTAACGGAGATTCAATTACTGTACATATGTATAAACATACTTAGCAGTCGGATTCTTTTCATGTATTATCATGGTGGCAATACGAAAGTTTAAGTATTTGAGATCAGTTTATATTCCAGCCCTCCATAGTAAAGAGGCTATTTGCATAGTCATAACAGTAGAAATAAAATGTCTCCTAACATAATGTTAATTGTTTGCTGCATTTTGTTGAAAACTTAATTTTGTGATGTTGAAAATTTAGTTTGCTATCTAACAACAGGTATGTATTTTTATTCTAAAATGCATAGTCAAAACAAGAGAGATAACAAGTCCCCTAATATATTTTAAATTTGCTGGTGCATTTTGTTAAAAACTGAGTGTGATAATAAGATTCTAGTTTGCTATCTAACAAGAGAAATACATTCATATTCTAAAATGCATAGTCAAAACCGCAGAGATAAAAAGTCCGCTAACATAAGGTAGATTTTTCTGAAGCATTTCATTAAAAAACTGAGTTTTATGATGTTAACACTCTAGTTTTGTCTCTCACAAAAGCTTTCAAGAAAAACCTGAAGACTTATCTCTTTGGAAAGTGTTATAATAGTGATCTGAAAACTATTAAGCCTGAATACAAATGCTAGCGAATAACTGAAAAGATACAGAGTAAAATATAAACTGGAAAGAAATTATTGTCACACATCAAGGCCCGCCTGAACAGATTCTTAGTGTCTGACGGAGAGCGAGAAATAAACCCCTAAAAGTAAAGTATTCTAATATGCATAGTCAAAAAAAACAGATAAAAAGCCCCCTTACATATGTAAATTGTCTGGTGCATTTCGTTAAAAACCGAGTTTTGTGATATTAAAATTCTAGTTTGATATCTAACAACGACATGTATTCGTATTCTAAAATGCATAGTGAAAACCGCAGAAAAAAAAAGTCCCCTAACATCATGTAAATTGCCTGCTGCCTTTTTTTTCCAAAAATGAGTTTTGTGATGTTAAAATTCTAGTTTGCTGTCTAACAACAAATATGTATTTTTATTCTAAAATGCATAGTCAAAACGTTAAGATAAAAAGTCCCCTAACATAATGTACCTTGTCTGGTGCATTTTGTTAAAAACTACGCTCTGTGATGTTAAAATTCTAGTTCGTTATATAACAACTAACATGTGTTTGTATTCTAAAATGCAAACAATTATTTTGATAATGAGGTTTTGAGAAAAGCCATATGCTTTGTGATACTCAAAATACCTAAGAATGTATACGATAAACTGATCTTATACGTCCTGTAGTATACATAGTCCCTGTGTAATAGGACCAGGGAAACAGCCCTTAAGCACAGTACACAAACAAACAACAAACATAGTTTGTCCTGACAATCCTCCGGTCATCAGGCTCCGGAGATGGAATTAACACCTTACTAAGAATGAAAAGCAAACGGAAATAAGAATAAACTTCTGAAAATCTAGGATCATCATGTCCCTCTCAGCAAAGTCTTACACACAAGCGAATCCTTCTAGGATATAAATGAAACATTTTCTGCGTAAAGCTGACGATGCCACTCATTAATATTCAAGACTAGGAACAACATTAGATCCCTTTTCAAAATTCTGATCTGAATCGCCTGGATTATGGCTACGTAAGCTTTCTTCTTGTCTCGTGGTTAATGTTCAAAACAACATTCCACAATATTTCTATTTTGATATTTCAGTTCAGGAGTTTTTCTTGTTTCTCCCCAATGCAAAGTCAACTGTGTTAAATGCTACATTTGAGTCTGAAGCTTCAAAAGTTCAGACTTGATGCGAATGTTTTCGTGTTGAACAGGCTGACATGTTTCTTTTTTTTATAATTTATATATGAAAGAGCTATTTTGATGTGGTTACT
Organism: Palaemon carinicauda; assembly: GCF_036898095.1. Lineage (NCBI taxonomy): Eukaryota > Metazoa > Arthropoda > Malacostraca > Decapoda > Palaemonidae > Palaemon > Palaemon carinicauda. The sequence goes on from NC_090730.1 coordinate 174,541,750, forward strand.
ATTCTTAAAGTGTTTTATTCTAATGTTACTGTTCTTAGTGTTTTTCATTGATATTAAGGTTCTTGTTTTTTAATGTTACTGTTTTTCAAGTGTTTTAATCTAATGCTGTTACCGTTCTTAAAATGTTTTATTTAAATGTTATTTTCTCTAGTGTTTTATCTTAATTGTTCATTATTTTTCTTGTCTATCTATCTATTCATCAAAACCTCTTCCTCCAATCTTTGGGGGTAGCTGACATCTTGTAATCTATTTATATCCTTTCTCTCTGGGCAATTTTTTCCCATTTTTGAACACTTGTGGTTATAGCATCCTGCTTTTCCAACTATGGTTATAGCTTAGACAGTAATAATAACTGTTCAATAATTCAACATTAATTTATTTGTTTAAGCTCATCACGGGGTAGCTTAGCTAGTAATAATAGCTGTTGATTACTTTCTTTGTAACTTATTTATTTCCCTTCTCTCTGGGATATTTTTTTTTTCTTTTTTTATTGTTGGAGCCCTTGGGATTATAGCATTCTGGTTTTTCAACTAGTATCGCAGCTTAGATAGTGGTAGTAATTATTCATTACTTCTCTTGTAATTTATTTACTAATTTCCTCACTGTGTTATTATTCCCTGTTGCAGCACTAGGGCTTATGGCCTCCTTTTCCAACTTGGGTTGTAGCTTAGGTAATAATAGTAATTGTTCATTACTTCTCTTGTAATCAATTTACTAACCTTCTCACTGGGCTATTTTTCCGTGTTGGAGCCATTTGGCTTATAGCATCCTGCTTTTCCAACTATTGCTGTAATAGTAATTTTTCATTACTTCTCTTGTAATTTATTTACTAACTTTCACATTAGGATATTTTCCCTGTTGGGGCCCCTGGGCTTACAGCATCCTACTTTTCCAACTAAGGTTGTAGCTTAGCTAGCAATAGTAATTGTTCATTATTTCTTTTTTAATGTATATACTAACTTTCTCAAGGTGCTATTTTTTTCCTGTTGGACTGCATGTGCTCATAGCATCTTTCTTCTCCAGCTAGGGTTATATCTCACCTAGTAACAGTAATTCTTCATTAATT